>NW_026744598.1:416-2881 GCF_022355385.1 Mustela nigripes
TATATGTAGAAGAATGAAACTCGACCATTCTCTTACACTGTACACAAAGATAAACTCAAAATGGATAAAAGACCTCAATGTGAGACAGGAATCTATCAGAATCCTAGAGGAGAACATAGGCAGTAACCTCTTTGATATCAGCCACAGCAACTTCTTTCAAGATATGTCTCCAAAGGCAAAGGAAACAAAAATGAAGATGAACTTTTGGGACTTCATCAAGATCAAAATCTTCTGCACAGCAAAGGAAACAGTCAACAAAGCAAAGAGGCAGGGTCATAGGGAAGCTCTATTTTAAAGTTCTTGAGGAATCTCCATGCTGTTATCCAAAGTGGCTGCACCAACTTGCATTCCCACCAACAGTGGAAGAGGGTTCCCCTTTCTCCACATCCTCTCCAACACATGTTGTTTCCTGTCTTGCTAATTTTGGCCATTCTAACTGGTGTAAGGTGATATCACAATGTGGTTTTAATTTGAATCTCCCTGAAGGCTAGTGAGATGAACATTTTTTCATGTGTCTGATAGCCATTTGTATGAGCTTCCCTATGACTCTGCAATTGCACTACTGGGTATTTACCCCCAAAATACAGACGTAATGAAAAGAAGGGCCATCTGTACCCCAATGTTTATAGCATCAAAGGCCACTGTTGCTATACCGTGGAAAGAACCAAGATGCCCTTCAATGGACGAATGGATAAGGAAGATGTGGTCCATATACACGATGGAGTATTATGCCTCCATCAGAAAGGATGAATACCCAACTTTGGCAGCAACATGGATGGAACTGGAAGAGATTATGCTGAGTGAAATAAGTCAAGCAGAGAGTCAATGATCATTTGGTTTCACTAATTTGTGGAGCATAACAAATAGCATGGAGGACATGGGGAGTTAGGAGAAGGGAGTTGAGGGAAATTGGAAGGGGAGGTGAATCATGAGAGACTATGGACTCTGAAAAACAATCTGAGGGTTTTGAAGGGGTCGGGGGTGGGAGGTTGGGGGAACCATCCTCTCCAATCCATGGAGAGGGCATGGATTGAATGGAGCACTGGGTGTGGTTCAAAAACAATTAATACTGTTACACTGAAAAGAAGTAAAAAACATAGATGTCCATCAACAGATGAATGGATCAAGAAGATGTGGTATATATACACAATGGGATACTATGCAGCCATCAAAAGAAATGAAATCTTGCCATTTGCGACAACATGGATGGAACTAGAGCGTATCATGCTTAGAGAAATAAGTCAAGCGGAGAAAGACAACTATCATATGATCTCCCTGATATGAGGAAATGGTGATGCAACATGGGGGCTTAAGTGGGTAGAAGAAGAACCATTGAAACAAGATGGAATTGGGAAGGAGACAAACCATAAGTGACTCTTAATCTCACAAAACAAACTGAGGGTTGCTGGGGGGAGGGAGGTTGGGAGAAGGGGGTGGGATTATGGACATTGGGGGGGGGTATGTGCTTTGGTGAGTGCTGTGAAGTGTGTAAACCTGGTGATTCACAGACCTGTGCCCCTGGGATAAAAATATATGTTTATAAAAAATTAAAAATTAAAAAAAAAAGATATGCAAGAGAAGAAAAGAGAAAAAGAGAAGAGAAGACATATGAGCTCAAGATATGTGCTTGCATGGAATGGGAGCATCAAGGCAAGGTCCTGGAAAGCCTCAGAATCTCTAGTAGGGTTGGTGAAAGTGGCTTCTCACATGAAGGCTTTTATTAAAATTGGAGGAGGTGACTGCTACTTCAAAAGCAAAGAAAGTAACACAAAAATTTAAAAGAAGATGAAAAACCAAGAAGAAATGACATTACCAAAAAGTCACAGCAGTCTTCCAATAATGGAACCCACAGAAATGGAGATCCACAATTTACTTTATAAAGAATTCAAGGGATGGCTGAGTAGCTCAGTCAGTTAAGCATCTTCTTTTGACTCAGGTCATGATCCCAGGGTCCTGGGACTGAGGCCCACACAGGGCTCCTATTTCTCCCTCTCCCCCTGCCTGCCACTCCCCTGACTTGTGCTCTGTCAAATAAATAAAATCTTAAAAAAGAGAATTCATGTAGCACATATTGCATGGAGCACTGGGTGTTATATGTAAACAGCGAATCGTGGAACACTACATCAAAAACTAATTATGTATTGTATGATGATTAACATAACACAATAAAAAGAGAGAATTCAAAGTACATATTTTAAGGAAATTAAGGGTGTTATAAGAAAACACAGAAAAGAAGTCAACAGAATCAAGAAGACAACACATGAACAAAATAAGATTAGCAAACATATATATCTTTCTAAGAACCAAACAGAAATTCTGGAGCTGTAGAGTACCATAAATGAAATAAGATATGCAATAGATAATTTTAGCATCAATAGACCAAATAAAAGAAAGAATCTGTGATTTAGAAGATAAGAGGTTTGAAATTACCAAGTTAGAGAAGGATAAAGAAAAAAGAATGAGAA
>NW_026744599.1:0-2881 GCF_022355385.1 Mustela nigripes
GGGAAATTCTTAACAGGGGAAGGGTATAACTTTATTTGATTACACAGCGAACGAAGGTTTAAGCAATTTTTCATTTCTTAGCAAATCATTAGAAGCATTATTATACAGAAGCCAGAAACAGCTGGGTTAAACACAGATTTTTGCTATTTGTTATCCTGTTATGCTGCTTGCTGACTCCCTTATCTATGGTCAGCTGGCCACAGTTTCTTAGTTAGCATAAGCTGGTTATAAACAGAATGTTAAAACTTATAGGCTATACTATAGTTCTTACCTGGGGTCCTTCATTCCCCCCTTTTTCTTTGTCATGGATATAATCTTATATCCATCTGTTTTGTTCTTCAACTGAGTCCTTTTGGGACTCTACTTGTTTAAGTAGATTGTATTGCTGAGTCGAGACCATAGTCTGAACAACAGACAGGCGATCTTTAATGAATTGTACTAACCTGTTTAAGACACAAGGACCAAAAGTTAGAATTAATAACAGAATGATGAGAGGGCCCGTTATAGATGACAACAAAGTAGTAAGCCAAGGCGATCTGTTGAACCAGTTTTCGAACTATCTCTGCTGGGACTGAAAATCCCTTTTTCTTTGAGCAAGTCTTTCTCTGAGTTTATCCATAGTTTCTCTGACTACTCCAGTTTGATCTGCATAAAAGTAACATTCTTCTTTTAAGGCAGTCAGGGATGCCTGTGGAATGTCACACATATTATCAAGGGGAGTGGGTGGAGAGGGGGTGCAAGGCATCAGCCCCTTCTCCATCTTTAGCCAGCCTCCTGCTCCCTCATCATTTCCCCCTGAACAACCTTGACCCTTAAATATTTAAGGTGGTTGAAGGTGGAAGGTCTCATCTTCTGTAACTTCTTCCTGCTGAATAGGGGTGTAGAGCTGTCCCTACCTACTGGGGTCAACATTGATCAGTGGAGGAATGTATAGGGGAGTTACGAAAGGCAGAGGCAGCCGAATCCAGCGCTGACAGTGAAGAGGCATCCTCTCGCACGACAAGGATCGTCTGTCGTGGTGAAGTCATTGCAGCAATGGAGTCTCGGCACGAAGTAGAGAAACACTGAACAAAGCAACATATTAAGGTTAATAAGGCGATAAGAATGAAAAGCCCGAGAAGGAGATTTGGCCATAGTCCTCCTTCAAACCAGGAACTTAACCATTCACTGAGAGAGAGAAGGATCTTGTAGGGCCTTAATTTGGGTATTCATATATTTTATTAGTCCTGTGACATTTTTGTGATAGTCTGGGATGTACACACAACATTTTGTCTTGATAATTGCATATGTGCCATCCTGGGCTGCTGTCAGGACATCTAAGGCCATCCTATTTTGTAGGACTGTCTATAGAGCAAAAATGTTCAGAGGTTATTGATTATAGAATAAGCAATATCAACAACCTCTGAACACCTCTGCTCCACAGAGAAAGATGTACAGTGTTCAGGTTCAGGCATACAGGTAACTAGGTTTAAAGTTTGACAAGTTTTAAGTATTATTTCTGGCATATCTGTTAGTGTAGCCCAGTATTTAGTAAGTGGCCTCCATCATCCATTGGTGGTCTTTGGCTTCTAAGACAAATCTGGACCTGATGTGACATCATTACAGTCAGGGACTGTCCCATAGTGAGCTTTGAGGCTCCTTTTATGAGGGCTGCTGTTCTAGGTTTTGCTAAAGCATCTATTTGCAATTGCACCTCAACAGAGGTGGCCTCTAGGATAAATATGACTAAGGGATGAAACCAATAAGACGACCTTTGAGTGGTCCAGCATTAACAATATCCTGATTACAGAGGATCATTGTCAAGTGGGATAAAACTTGTCAAGAGATAAGGGGAGTCCCCCATGCATCATACAATCCACTCATAAACAAAGTGGGGTCATCCATTGTCTCCACAAGTCCATAGTTAATCCTATGGAGTGCGGTATGCTGGCTTTTAGGCAATTTCATTATTCCAGTTGTTTCATCATGTGCCGTGGGGTCTGCTAATATCCCCACAAAACAGTAAGATCAACGAAAGAAGCTATTGTACAACTTCTCTGAAGTTTATCTCAAATTGTTTAGCTTAGGTAAACATTTAAAGACAATCAAATCTAGAATTTAACATCCATAAAGGTGTGTTACTAAAGCATAATTTTTCTCTCTAAAATAACCCTCATTTACAGAGATAGCCAAATCAGGACTAATTCACTTGTGAAACAAGTCCAGTTTTGACAAACTTGGCCCATTATTTACATAAGCTCAGCAAGAACAGTTGAGTGTGATCAGTAGATCTTTTAGCATCTGCTTTGCTGGAACTTTTTATAAGGAATCTCTAGGTTGAACTTTTAGTAGCCTCTCTGGGCCAGAAGCCAAGCCCTATACTTGCCATCAGGCATGCCTGCAATACCTGTTGATTTGGGTGAATGCCTCTTCTGAGTCTCCGCACCTACCAAATAGTGACATTCTTTACTCACCTGGTGAGGCTGCTGGGAACTCTGTAAGCAAGGTAGCAGGCCAACAGTCCCAAGGGGCTTTATGGCTCCAGGTTTCATAAAGTCAACCTTAGTTCCTTTAAACTGTCTGGTCATATCTGAGTCTTTTCAAATATGACATCCCAGTCAAAGCCTTGGTAAAATAACCAGTTCTCTATGGTGTCCTGTTAAAGGAGAACAGATTCTTATTGAACTTATGCAAATGACTGATTGCCATGGAAGAATGAATACTTACTGAGACCTTTTGGTTTCAGAGGGTTCAGATAGAGAGAAATTTGAATGCCTTGAGCACTTTTACATTTCTGTAAGTTACAGATAACTTAAGAAAAAGTATCCCTAGTCTGGAAGAGCAAACATTAGAGAACTAGCAATGTCTAAAACAAGACAAAACATTAAGAGACACAACACTA
>NW_026744600.1:0-2881 GCF_022355385.1 Mustela nigripes
ATTTGTAGAGCATAACAAATAGCATGGAGGACAAGGGGTGTTAGAGAAGAGAAGGGAGTTGGGGTAAATTGGAAGGGGAGGTGAATCATGAGAGGCTGTGGACTCTGAAAAACGATCTGAGGGGTTTGAAGGGGCAGGGGGGTGGATGGGAGGCTGGGGTACCAGGTGGTGGGTATTAGAGAGGGCACAGATTGCATGGAGCACTGGGTGTGGTGAAAAAATAATGAATACTGTTAGGCTGAAAATAGATAAATTAATAAAAAAATAAATAAAAATAATCAAACATGAGGATGAATTGGTGATCCCTTTAAGCAAATTTAATAACTGGAAGGTATTTTAACAGCCATCTAGTAAAATTCTAGTTGGTTCTAGGACTATAACAGAAATTATTTTACTTCCAGTTCAGGGTTCTTGGTGTAACACTATGTTTTTAATCGTTCATTAGGATGTTTCTATGTATTTTCTAATAATAAAGTAAGAATATTTTTATATAATGTGTCAGATATCTTGTTCAAGAAAGTAAAGGACACTTGTTATGTTTTAAAGTGATTTTTACATTTTTTAATCACTGCCATAAGTCTCACGGAAGTAAATTAGCCACAATTCTATTGTTGTGACACTGAATTATTTGGAATGTTCTTGAGTTCCTGTATACTTGTTCACATGCTTCAGAGTTGTTTCCTCACTATTTAAGTTGTAATTATTTACCAGAATCACCACAATTTAGCTCAGAGGGGCTAAGGGGGCTTTCCAAGAGTGTGCAGTTAGTCAGTTAAATAGTTTTCGATCAGAAAAGTTTTTCTTTTTTTAACTTTTTAAAAGAGTTTTTATTAATTTATTCTTCAGAGAGAGGGAGAGAGAGAACACAGGCAGGCAGAGTGGCAGGCACAAGGGGAGAAGCAGGCTCCCTGCCGAGCAAGGAACCAGATGTGAGACTTGATCCCAGGACCTGAGCCAAAGGCAGCTGCTTAACTGACTGAGCCAGACAGGCGTCCCCTTTTTAAACTTTTTTTTAAAAAAATATTTTATTTATTTATTTGACAGACAGAGATCACAAGTAAGCAGAGAGGCAGGCAGAGAGAGAGGAAGGAGCAGGCTCCCCGCTGAGCAGAGAGCCCGATGTGGGGCTCGATCCCAGGACCCTGGGATCATGACCTGAGCTGAAGGCAGAGGCTTTAACCCACTGAGCCACCCAGGCGCCCCTCTTTTTTAAACTTTTTTAAAAAAAAAGATTTTATTTATTTGACAGGGAGAGAGAGGTTTGATAGGGAGAGGGAGCACAAGCAAGAGGAACAGCAGGCAGAGAGAGAGGAAGAAGCAGGCTTCCTGCTTGGTGGAGCACCCGATTTGAGGCTCAATCCCAGGACCCTGGGATCATGACCTGTGCCAAAGTAGATTAGACGCTTAACTGACTGACACCCAGATGGCCTGAAAAGTTTTCCTTCTTTCCTTTCTCTCTCCCTCCCTCCTTCCCTCCCTTCCTTCCTTCTTTCCTTTTTTTCTCCCCCCTATTTCCTCCCTCCCTCTCTCCCTTCCTTCTTTTCTCTCTTTTTTACCTTCTCTCTCCCCGCTGAGCAAGGAGCCTGATGGGGCACTCAATCACAGGACCCTGGGATCATGACCTGAGCCAAGGGCAGCCACCTAGGTGTCTTGAAAAGTTTCTTTTTCTAATCTCAGGTTGGTTTGTTGCAATGTGTAGTTTCTCCTTTGGATTTGCATAGTCCATAGTTTTGACTCTTTTTAAAGTTCAATAACCAGTTTAACAATAAGACCTTTAAAGGTCAGAGATTCCATTTGCTAGAAGAGTCCTGATGCCTTCTGGAGTGTGAGGAAAAAGTGAGAAGAGTAAACCATTTCTGGTCTTTCATAAAATTTCAATAATTTTTACTGATCTTTGTTTTATGAAACATTCCTTATTTGACTTCTCAAGTAGTCTACTACTTGTATTGTATTGGAACTTGGATCTCCATTTCTTTATTACCTATGTGATTTTATTACAGTGAAAAATGTAGAATAAGTTAGAATTTGGCCATAAAATAGTTTACTTCTGTTACCTACTTTGATCAGAGTGGGCAAAGTTCTGAAGCATGGATCAGATTTATGGAACTCAAGTCATGTCTTGGTAACTCTTTTTTTTTTTTAAGATTTTATTTATTTATTTGACACAGAGAGAGAGATCACAAGTAGGCAGAGAGGCAAGCAGAGAGAGAGGGGGAGGCAGGCTCCCTGCTGAGCAGAGAGCCTGATGTGGGATTCGATCCCAGGACCCTGAGATCATGACCTGAGCTGAAGGCAGAGGCTTAATGTGCTGAGCCACCCAGGTCCCCCTGTCTTGGTAACTCTTAAATACTTTCCTAAATGCAGACTATAATAATTGATCAGGGAATATGGAGTAGCCTTCAGATTTAGAAATGCCCATAAAATCCAGCATCAGTATCTTTTTATAAGATTATGGTTTAAGGGTTAGCCAGGATAAGTTATATCTTTAATATAAAAAAATGAGAGGAGATAGTGGAGGGCTAGGAGGACCCCAGGCTTGTCTCATCCCTTGTACACAACTAGATAACTGTTAAATCATTCTAAATAACCCAGAAATCAGCCAGAATACTGACAAACTCCACAACTAAAGGGAGAGAAGTCATACTGAAGAAGGTAGGAAGTATGGAGACATGGTTTGGGGGAGAAACAGATTGTGGGTTCTGCAGAGGGGAGGGAGCCATGGTCAAAGAGAAAGGCAAGACAGGAGGGCACAGGGGAATTCACAAGGAGAGCATTTCCCTAATACCAATTGCTGGGAAAACAAGGGGATGCTTTTTTGTTGAGTTATTGCAACCCGTGGGCCTTAAAGTCTAGAGTTTTAAAGGTGGCAGCTTTTTTTTTT
>NW_026744601.1:0-2880 GCF_022355385.1 Mustela nigripes
AAGCAATGGATCCGATTATGGCCTAGGGTCCTGTCTGGTTCAGTCTTATTCTCTGGGGACATCCACCTATGGAATGAATGGAGGTAGATGGCCAGCTGGTGTCAGGCCGCCCTTGTTTGTGCTGGGCGACCTACACTTTGGGGATAGCCTCAGGGATTTTGGAGGGTTCTTCTAATTTGTATGGTTTTAGACAATGGAATGGGCAGAATTCCCATGGATTGGGTAGGCACAGTCCTAATGTGTGGCTCCAGGGGCCCCAGTCTGGAGGTTGTGTGGCCCAGGACTTTGAGGACAGAAGTCTTAAAACACAAACTCAGCTTAGGTTGGGGACGTAGGTATGCAGGCCTGATCTACAAACCATGAGAAGAAATCTTCAGGATATGAAGATAGAGCGAGTCAGAGGCGCTTGCTCAGGCTTTTGTGTCTGGATTTTGTATCAGCGATGGCCGTGGAATGTCGGGGAGGCCTCATGGGCCATGGACGAATCTTCCTCTCTGTGGATTTGGCCCGATCCCAATTGTTTTTCTTCAATCTGTGGGAGGGAAGGACTCCTTTCAGGGTTGTTACATCAGGTGTCCCACCAAAAGAGGAATTCCGAAGCAGAGCCCTGGGGAAGAGTGAAGGGACAACACGAACTATGGTTAAAAATTGGGGCCTAGGGGCATGGCAAGCCCAATATGCAGTCTCTTCACCCAGCCACTGAGAGGCCTTACTTGAGGACCGGGCTCAGGCTGACGGTCACAATGTGTGTTTGCCACCTATATGGCCTGTGAGCAATGGCGAGGCCTCATGGGACACACTGGTTTCCACTACACTGAACGTTAGACGACATGCCAACCACAAGGTTTCTTGCCATGGGGAAGGAGTTCAGATTTCTGCATCCCTTTCAAACCTGGGCAGTGATTGGAGATAAGGTCTAGGTTCTAACGCCTGAAAACCGAGGTTGGGAAGAGATGACGACCTAAGGCCATGGCGGGTCCGATGTGCTCAGTGTGCGGCCAGCTGTCTGGGTGGGCCAGGAGGTCCAGGCTCAGGCTGTGTCAGAAAGGGCATTATTGCCCAGGTCAGCCTATATATTTTGGGTAGAGCCAAGTGGCGTGCATGTTGATCCTCATTTGGGGTTTCTGGGTAGCCCCAGAGGGCAATGTTTTTCTTCTGGAGGGCAGGCATAGTTTTGCATTGTAGTTCTGGATTGCCAAACTGGAGGGCTTGTGGGCCAGTAGTCTGAGGACGGATCTGAGAACACAAGCTAGGTTTAGGTTTCCGGGTGAGGACCTGGAAGGCACAATCTACAGACTTGAATCGAGATCTCGTGCATCTGAAGTCAGGGCGAGGATCAGACGTTCGCTCAGGTTCGACTTTATGTCCCTGATGTCCCCTTCGTGAAGGGGGGGTGAGATCATGAGGCCATGGGGGTTTTCCCACATGGGAGTTGTGAGAAGCTCCCAACTGCAAAGATTCTTCTGCAGAACAATGGAGACCTGTTGGTTGGCTCCAGGCCAACGATTCTGAGCAGGGTTCTAAGGATGGATGGCTGGGTAGCCCACCTCGCATTCCAATTGTTTCCTAGCAACAAGACAGGTTAGATCTGCTGGATCTCGCGGAGCAACCGAATAGGCAGAGTTGAAATGGACTCTCCTGTGGATGGGTCCTAATGTGTTTTTGTGTCTATGGAGACCTTGGAATGAAGCGGTGGCACTGGGACCGTGAAGGGTTATCCTAAACAGAGGCTTTGACACAGCTCCAACGTGCAAGTTTCCCATGTGTAGATGAGATTTGTTTTGATGGGTGAGTCAAGAAACAGCCATATGCTGGTATTAAAATCCAGGCCTCTGAGGAGAGATGCCTGGAAACCAAAGCAATGGATCCCATTAGTGCCTAGGGGCCTGTTCGTGGCTATTCGAGGTCTTTTCTGGTTCCCTATAAATTTTAGCATTATTTTTTCCAATTCTTTGAAAAAGATGGATGGTACGTTGATAGGAATTGCATTAATGTGTAGATTGCTTTAGGTAGCATAGACATTTTCACAATATTTATTCTTCCAATCCAGGAGCATGGAACATTTTTCCATTTCTTTGTGTCTTTCCCAATTTCCTTCATGAGTACTTTATACTTTTCTGAGTATAGATTCTGTGTCTCTTTGGTTAGGTTTATTCCTAGGTATCTTATGGATGCAATTGTAAATGGGATTGACTCCTTAATTTCTCTTTTTTCTGTCTTGTTGTTGGTGTAGAGAAATGCAACTGATTTCTGTGCATTGATTTTATATCCTGACACTTTGCTGAATTCCTGTATAAGTTCTAGCAGTTTTGGAGTGGAATCTTTTGGGTTTTCCACATATAGTATCATATCATCTGCAAAGAGTGATAATTTGACTTCTTCTTTCCAAATGATCTCTCTCTGTCAAATAAATAAATAAATAAAATCTTAAAAAAAAAGAATTACTGTACTTTTAAAAAATAGCTTAAAAGGGGTGCATGGGTGGCTCACTGGGTTAAGCGCTGCCTTCGGTTCAGGTCATGATCTCAGGGTCCTGGGATCAAGCCCCACATAGGGCTTTCTGCTCAGCAGGTAGCCTGCTTCCCTTCCTCTCTCTCTGCCTGCCTCTCGGCCTACTTGTGATCTCTCACTGTCAAATAAATAAATAAAATATTTTTTAAAATAGCTTAAAAGTATATGATAAAATAATGATATACATATACAAGGAAAAGAAAAATACTATACTGTGAATATAAATTAAGTGAAAATATTTGAAATAAAGAATACAATAAATGGAGACTAAGATGAATATAGCTGTAAAATGAATAAATGAGTTGGGAAAAACAAACAAACTAATTAATGACTTCTGCCCAAATGCAGCAGAAGAGAAAAAAAAATAAA
>NW_026744602.1:0-2880 GCF_022355385.1 Mustela nigripes
AAAAATAATAATCACAAATGAAAACTATGTTAACGCTGAAGTCCCAAAGTCGAAGAATTGCCTTGAATCTGTCACTAGAAAGCACCCAAGGCCTCACTCTCTGGGTTCTGGGTGCCCTGGGAATGGCAGGAGGCACTGACATGGGCATGCCAAGGGAGGGGGGGGGTTGGTTACCTCATGCGGTGCTGTCCCCTGCCCGACACCTGGCGGTCGGGGTGCAGCACGGCGTCTGGGGTGTTCCTGGTGCCCTGGGGTTTGCGGGATGCTGTGCCACGACAACCCCCCCCCCCCGCCCCGCTCCTGCTCCTGGCCCGGGTTTTCTGCTCCTGGTGAGGGCGCAGTGCCCTGTCTCTTTACCTGTGAGCAGAGGGTCCTCCGGAGAAGCCATGGTGCGGGGAGGGGCAGCAGGCAGCAGGAACGGGACAGCGAGGCCTGGGGGGCTAGGCTGGAGTGCTTTAGCGCACGGGCAGCGAGTCCGGTGGGTCCTGCAGTCCCTACTGGGCCGCAGCACAGCGCCCTGGCGCCGCCCGCCCCTCCTCTGCCAGCCCCTCCACCTCCTCCCAGACTCTCCTCTGCATCCTCCGCGAGCTCACTTCCCGCCTCGGGAATTAGCAAAGCCCCTTCTCCGGGCCGCTCCCGCCCGGCCCCCGCCTTCGCCCCCCTCCCTCCTGAGTCCTCTGTGAGCTCACTTCCCGCTTTGGAAATTAGCTAAGCCCCTTCTCTGCGCCGCTCCTGCCCCCCACCCTCCTGAGGCCCGGGCCCTGGCTGGGGTGCGGGGTGAAGCCCAGGCGGGCTGCGAGCATTGCCAGTGCCGGCTCTGGGCAGCCTCCTAGCCTGGCTCCCTGAGCGGGTGTCCACGCGCCGCCTGGCTGCAAAAAGATCATCAGTCCTAAATGCGGGCTGCACTCTTGGGTCAGTTTGCTGGCTTCCAGATTGCGCCCAAAGACAGGAATCAGCTTCCCCAGCACAGGCCTGGGCTGAGATGCCTGCCAGGGATCTGACTGAGCAGTCTCCTCTTCTCCAGGCAGGGATGGCACTTCGACCTGGATGTTTGGGTTTTTTGTTTGTTTTTTTGGTCATTGGTTATTACATGACCTCCAGGGTAGGTGCTCCACAAAGGGAGTGAAAACAGGTCGCCTGATATATAGGCATACGGCCTTTCTAGAAATATAGCTTGGGGTTCTCTCGGAAACAGGGCATTGGTCCATGCACTATGGTTTAATAGAAAAGGGATTATGCACCAAGTTACTTAAATGAGCATAGGTTGAAATCATTTACTGAGAGTAAATATTTTAAATAGTTATATTTTAACTAAATCAATCATCAATCATAAATCTATTACACGAAGGTTACAGGCAATTTAAAAGCAAGAGCACTCTCTTCAGGGTTTTAAATAATCCGTGTCTGTCTTGGCACATGAGAATGCAAAGATAGGAAATGGTTTGTAAAAGATCATATAATAGCTTTTATTAATTCTTTCATCATTGTTGCAGGGCTGTCAGAGGATTAGGGTAGGGTCCAGGCTTGATACCAAGTTGAGGTCAGAGTGTGGATCTGCATCAGGGCCATGTTCAGTGCCACTGTTTGGGTCAAGGACTGTTGTAATTCCACACTGTTTCCAATTCATTGTTCCTTAGCTATTTGGGGGGAAGTTGGGGGGTATTGGGCTCCATGCAGCTTGAATTTCGGAATGAAATGGCTTCAGCTGTACCCCGGGAGGGAGCAGAGATCACAAGTAGGCAGAGAGGCAGGCAGAGAGAAAGATGGGGAAGCAGGCCCCCTGCCAAGCAGAGAGCCTGGTGAAGGGCTGGATCCCAGGACCCTGAGATCATGACCTGTGCCCAAGGCAGAGGCTTAACGCGTGGAGCCACCCAGGCGCCCCCAGATGAAATACATTTCTGACTTAGAAACTTCAGATAGAATTTTTTTGTCCATGATGACAACTGAAGAAAATGTGTCATCCCTAAACCTAATCTTAACCCCTAACAACGCTGATACCTAAGCTGACCTTAAAGCCCAAACTAGAACCCTGAATCCCAAACCTGAAATGGAACCCAAAGCCTGTACCTGAGCCATGGATCCAAGCCCTGAACCATGAACCCAAACCCTAAACCAGACCTCCAAGTCATGAACCCTGAACCCAAATATCAGCATGAAGCCAAACCCCAAATTTGACCTTGAACTTTATCCCATAAGCCCTGAGTCTTAAAGCCTAAATCATAAACTTAACGCCCAAAACTATAACTCTGTTCCCTTGTCCTTCACTCTAAATCCTCACCCTAACACGAAACCATAGCCTGATCTAATATTCTGACTAAAACCTGAACCTGAACCCAAATTCATAACCTTCACCACACTTTGCTTATGCACTTGCCATTGATGGATATTTGCAGTTTCTATCTTTTGATTCTTGTGAACATTGTTTGAGTTGGGGGCTAGGGTTAGGGATTTGGATTAGGGTAGGGTCCAGGCTTGAGACCAAGTTGAGGTCAGAGTGTGGGTCTGCCTCAGGGCCATGTTCAGTGCCACTGTTTGGGACAAGGACTGTTGTAATTCCACATTGTTTCCAATTCATTGTTCCTTAGCTATTTGGGGGGAAGTTGGGGGGTATTTGGCTCCATGCAGCTTGAATTTCCAGAATGAAATGGCTTAAGCTGGACCCCAGGAGGGAGCAGGAACTTCCACTGTAAGGGTGAGCTCCCACAGTCCTGCACTGCCTTCCACCGCCTGCAGAGGGCGCCAGACCGCAGCTCCCGCCCTGAGTCCAGGCTGCACAGTCACAGCTGGGACCGGAGCCCCGCCTCTTCAGGACCCACTGTGGAGACTTCTGGAGAATGTGGGGCGCCTCCCACCCTGACAGGACAAGCTGAGGAGGGTGTG
>NW_026744603.1:0-2879 GCF_022355385.1 Mustela nigripes
TTAGAATAATCTCATTCCTTGTTTTGGTCAAGGTTGTCTGCTTTAAATGTGTGCCAGAATGAATAAAATCCTCCTTGTAGGAATCAATCATCATCCATGCCAATAACATTTGAATATGGTTTTGAGTATACAATAAAAAATTCAAAACCTTATCAGAGGGAAGTTCAAATGTCCAAAACCATGAAGGTAAAAGAAATAGAAAGAGACATGAGAAGATCTACATATATCTAGAACACAGTCTGTAAAATAACTAGAACTAATACTTCCCTTGAAGAGCTAAGAAATTCACAACTTAAATAATTGGTATTGTGTGTTTAAGAAATGCTTATGCAGCAATCTATAGATTCAATCTCTATGAAAATGAAATCCTTATCAAAATACCAATAGCTTTTTAACACTAGAACAAATAATCCTAAAATTTCTATACAATCACAAAAAAAACCTCCAAAAAGCTAAACCAGTCTTCAGAAAGAAGAACAAAGTTGGAGTTACCACAAATCCAGATTTTGAGATAAACTACAAAGCTACAGGAATCATAACAGCATGATATAGTCACAAAAATAGACACACAGTTCAACAGAACCAGGTAGAGAGCTTAGAAGTACATCAACACATATATCCACAATGAATCTAAGACAAAGAAGGCAAAAATATACACTGGGGAAAGAGAAACTTTTCAAAGAATGGTGTTGGGCAAACTGGACAGTTACATGCCAAAGAATGAAGCTGGACAGCTTATACTATACACAAAAACAATCTCAAAATGAGGGAGGAAGGGAAGAGGAGGGAAGATTTTCAATATCGGTTAAAGATCTAGATGTGAGAGCTGAAACCATAAAAACTCCTGAAAGAAAACAGAGGCAGTGATTTCTGGGGCATTGGCCTTACCAACCTATTTATGGATCTGTCTCCTTAGACCAGGGAAACAAAGGCCAAAATAAACCATTTGGACTACACCAAAATAAAAAGCTTTGCACAGCAAAGGAAAACATCAACAAAACAAAAGGACAACCTATGAATGGAAGGAGATACTTGCAAAGGATATATCCAATAAGATGTTAATAACCTCAGCATGTACACCAAAAAGATAAATCTATTAATTTAAAAGTGGGCAGAGAAGATACATAGATATAAGAAACAATTTTGATAATGAGGATTTGGTAGAATATAAAAAAAATATATCACAATGATTTAAACAAAAATACTATACTTTTATCCCATTTTAATGTTCAGGCTGCTATGTTGAAACTCCTCCATGAAGTCACTGTGTTTCTAAGGTGGAAGGACCTGCAATGGTGTCTAGAACCTGAATGTGCTCTCTCTTGTTGAATGATCAGTGTATTCCTAGTGTGATTGATTATCCTCATGGCTTTAAACAGCTTGTATCCCATCTGCATCGCAACAGTGAGAGGGGGTAGAAAGCAAGAGGAGGGCAAACTTCTTTTATCAAAGGATAATCCATAGAAATTGCACATCTCCACTTACATCCGTTGTTTATGATTTAATCACATGGTCACAACAAGTTGCAAGGAAGACTAGCTACAGACAGAGATAAATATTCCATTAACACAAAGGGAGTGGAGAATGCTTGGGTATTAAGAAATATCAGTTTAAGATCCACTTGATCAAGGGTGCCTGGGTGGCTTGGTGGGTTAAAGCGTCTGCCTTCGGCTCAGGTCATGGTCCCAGCATCCTGGGATTGAGCCCCGCATTGGGCTCTCTGCTCAGCAGGGAGCCTGCTTCCTCCTCTCTCTCTGCCTACTTGTGATCTCTGTCTGTCAAATAAATAAATAAAATCTTTAAAAAGAAAAGATCCACTAGATCATATCACAAAGATTATCTGGAAAAAGACACCTTTCAGAAAATACACTGAGGTCATGTATAAAAAGAAACCGTAAGTGTATCTACAGGATTAATGGTAGTATATTTAACTTGAGGCAGTGTTTTCTATGACAGGTTAGTAAATTCTCCAACTAATATTATCACTTTTCATTACCAACAGAAATGCATTTTTCGTGCTTTTAAATCCTCATCTATATTTTTTAATTCAAAACATGACTATGCAGAAGAACAATAATATAATACAGGGAAGTCTAAACTGAATTCTCAGGAGACATAGTTAAAAGTAGTTTTTCCAGGGTGCCAGGGTGCCTGGGTGCCTCAGTAGGTTGAACAACTGACTTCTGATTTCAGATCAGGTCATGATCTCAAGGATGTGAGATCAAGTTCCACATCTGGCTCACACTGGAGTCTGCTTGTCCCTTTCCCTCTGCTTCTCTCTCCTGCCTGTAATCTCTCTCTCTGTCTCTCTTTCTCAAATAAATAATTTTTTAAAGCAGGTTTTTTAAATTATATTTTTAAATTTTTGTTTTTATTAAGATTTTATTCATTTATTTGATGAGAAAGGGATACAGTGAGATAGGGAACACAAACAGGGGGTGCTCAAGAGGGAGAAACACGCTTCCCGCTGAGCAGGAAGCCCAGTGCAGAGCTGGGATCATGACCTGAACCAGAGGCAGACACTTAATGACTGAGGCACCCAGGTGCCCCAATATTTGGTAGTTGGGAAGAATTTTGTAATAAAAAATAAATATGTGATCCCTTGGGAATGGTGTTCTTGGATCTCATATCCTCCTGAGAATTCTTCAGTCATCTTTAGATATTTTTCTTCAGGGCCCAGAAAGCATAAATATTCAATGGGACCAAATGTTCACTAATTTATATGGCATTGAGGATAATAAATGGAAAAGAATTCAATGCAAAAATAAGTAAATTGTAACAATGGGAAAATTTAATGTACTACTCTAAATATCTACCAAAAACAAAACAAAACAAAACACAGCTAATGAAACCATTTACAAAGTTATCTTAAATACATA
>NW_026744604.1:0-2879 GCF_022355385.1 Mustela nigripes
ATAGCGGTACAAACCTTTCTCAAGAAACAAGAAAGGTCTCAGGTACACAACCTAACCCTACACCTAAAGGAGCTGGAGAAAGAACAAGAAAGAAACCCTAAGCCCAGCAGGAGAAGAGAAATCATAAAGATCAGAGCAGAAATCAATGAAATAGAAACCAAAAAAACAATAGAACAAATCATCGAATATTTCTTTAAGAAATATTTGTCACATTTTATTGTAGAGCAGGATGCAGAAACCAAGATTGAGGTTCTCACGACTACTGGGCTGTCATTGCTTTTAGACCCTGTCAGTATATAGAGGTAGAAACAATATGCTAACTTATGTGTACATAAATATCTGCATGCATTTTTTGTGTCTAACTATCTCTATATATTTAAAAATGAATATATGTTTGTGTTGATATCACTGACTATTCTAGAACTTCAGGTTTCAAGCTAACATTACCTCTGGTTTATTTATAATGTCTTTCGCTGACAGTGAGAAACCTGGCTCACATTATACACAGTCTATTTACATATTTACTCAACATTACTGCATATGTAAATTAATTTTAGAATTGCTAACCATACTTCCGTGAAGTTCAAATTTACTAATTAGAGTGCAGTGTTCACGTAAAGTTCTTTTTGTCTCCATACTTAACAGTTTGTGTTCAAACACCACTTTCTGGAAGTTACTTAAGTCATGTTCTTTTTTCTCCACCTTCTTCACTGGGGTTATTTCATAAATTGTAATACAGTTAGTTTCATTTGGTACGGGGATCCACTCAAAATCCTTGTTTATTTTATTTTATTTTAAACTTGTATATAGTAAAGATCACACTCCTGTTGGTTTTGGAAAATGTGTAATAATGCGTTCTTCTACTCAGTACCATACAAAAAAAGAACCCATCACACTAAAAATTACAAGGTAAGATCCCTTTGTATTCAATGCCTCCTTGATCCTCACCTCTGGCAATGGCTAATCTTTTTCCATCTTTATAATTTTATCTTTTTTAAATAATTTTGTATAAATGGAGTTATTTAACCTGCAACCTTCTGGGCTTGGCTTCATTTAGAATAATGCATGGAAGATTCATCTATGTTGTTGTAGGATTTAGTAGAGCTTGTTCCTTTTTACTTTTTTATTCAATCATTGCTGAATATCAATATACCACAATTTATTTACCTAGTCACATATTGAAACATATTTTTCTTATGTCCAATGACTTAGTACATTCAGGCTACTGTAACAAGTACCACAGATTAGGTAGTTAATGAACAGTAGAATTTGTTTTTTATGGTTCTGGGCTGGAAGTCTGTAATCAGGAAGCCAGCATGACTAAGTAAGACCCCCTTCCAGGTCCTAGCTTCTTGTTGTACACTCACATGGTGGAAAGGATGAGGGGTCTTTCTAGGGTCTCTTTTATAAGGGCACTAATTTTATTCATGAAGGCTCCACTCTTATCACCTGATCACTTGTAAAGGTCCCACTTCCTAATAGCATCATGATGGGCATTAGGATTTCAAAATATGAGTTTTGGGGAAGACATAAACTTTCATACATACCATAGCATTAAGATTTTGTTGATTATAAATAAAGTTACCATAAACATGCCCATAGGGATTTTTGTTTGAACCTAGGCTTCCATTCCCTTGGGCAATTATCCAGAAGTATGGCCTGTATAGACCTGGGCCATGTGGTAAATGGTGGGTTTCATGTTTAACTTTATAAAAAGTTGCCACACTCTCATCTAATGTGGCCATACCATGTTACATTCCCATCAATAATGAAAGAAAATTCCTGTTTTACTGCATCCTTGCAAAGATTTGGTATAGTTTGTTTCAATTTGTTTGCCATTCTAGTGGGTATTTCATTGGAGTTTTAGTTTGCATTTTTCAAATGACAAATGATACTGAACATTTTTTCTTTTGCCATGTATCTTTGGCAACATAATCTGTTCAAATCTTTTTTGAAAGAGGGTAAAAGCTTTATGGAAATGTAATTCACATACCATAATATCCACCCATGTAAGGTGTACAATTCAATATTTTTTGGTTATGTCTCTAGAATTATGAAACTACACAATCAATTTTAGAACATTATCACCATGCCAGAAATTCCATACCCTCTTATGGTCACCCTTCCCCACCATTTCTACTGAACTTCGAAGCCCTAGACAACCTCTAACTTACTTTTTGTCTCTGTATTTTTGCCTACTCTGGTCATTTCATATAAATCATATGATATTTGGTCTTTTGTGACTGGTTTTTTTCACTTGTAATTCTTTTAAAGTTCATCTATGCTGTAGAACATTATCAGTAATGCTTTCTTTTTATTGTCAAATAACATTCCATTATACTGATTTACATTTTCCAGATGGCAAATGAGGTTGATCTTCCTTTCATGTGCCCTATTGGCCAATGACATATCCTCTATGGATGGATGTCTATCTAGGTCCTTTATGCATTTTTAACTTTGGGCTTTCTTTTTGTTATTGAGTTGTAAACATTTTTTATTTATTTTATATGGAAGTCCCTTATTAGATATATGATTTGCAAATATTTTCTCCTATTCAATGGGCAGTCTTTTCACTTTCTTCATGGTGTCTATTGAAGCCAAAATGTTTTAAATTTTGATGAACTCCAATTTATCTTTTTTTTTTTACTTGTTTTATTTCCATTTTATTTTTATGTTTTTTTAAAATTTTTTTTTATATAATTTTTTATTTTTTATAAACATATATTTTTATCCCCAGGGGTACAGGTCTGTGAATCACCAGGTTTACACACTTCACAGCACTCACCAAAGCACATACCCTCCCCAATGTCCATAATCCCACCCCCTTCTCCCAAACCCCCTCCCCCCAGCAACCCTCAGTTTGTTTTGTGAGATTAAGG
>NW_026744605.1:0-2879 GCF_022355385.1 Mustela nigripes
TGAGTTATCACTTTAATTTAAATTTTTATAATCAGGGAAACTGTATCAGTGATTACTGTGGAAATATGAAATTTACAATTAGTTGTCTGATTTTTAAATATCAAAAACAAAAATAAAAGCATTGAGTTGAAAAAGAATTAGAAATTTATCCCTAGATTTAAAGAGACCAGAATATTGAAAAGAGAGCATGTTATCAGCTATCTACTAAAAATTTTTTTTTCTTTGCTTCTTGTTTTGTCTAACTTAGTGCATTACTTGTGATAGTTTAAATTGTAGAAACAAATGCACTGCCATTTTTATAATGGCTCAAAGGAGAAACTGTTGATCAGCTCACACAATAATCCAATGCTTGTGCTCTGCTTCTTTGGGCAGCTTTCCTCTGTTCATGATTCAGGCTCTTTCCATCTGTGGCTCCTCTCAGTGGTTAGTTTTTGTGTTAAGACTTAGTTTTGTCACTAGTCATCTGACCTTAGTATATACTCAGTGAAGGCTTCTTTAAGGAACAAGTGTGCCTATGCTAAATTTTAACTTGGGTTAAAGCTCTATGGAAGGTTGCTCTCTTTAAATAGTTTACTTTTTTCTTTTGTTTCTTCTTTTTTCTTCTATCCATCCAAGGAGTGGATAAATAGGTTGAGACCTGTTAAACATTTAGAGAATTTAATGTACTTTGTGATATATCCATGGAACTCTTTTCCCATACCAGGGAAAGAGAGGAGGGGGAGAGGAGTGCTAGACACATGAATTTTACACATCAGTTTGAAATCATCTCTTTGTAAAAGAGCATAGGTAACATGTATCATCCATGCTTATATATGCCTACATGTGTAAGAAAGCTAAAAGAAGACCCAGAGTCTCCTAATCACAGTTGTATCTGCTGAGACTGATGAGGAGGAGTCTGAGAGGAAAAGAGAACTCCATCCAGTGTTTATTTATGGTGTTTCAATTTTTATCCTGTCCATATATTGTATCTTGATATAAAAACAGACTTTTAATGAGAAAAAGAATTACACAGAAGTTTCTGTTAAGTAATCAGACATTGTCTCTCTCTCTCTCTCTTTTACTTTTTTTTTTTTTTTTTTTTTTAACCTAGGGATCCAATATCATCGACACCTGCACTGAGATGCTAATGTGTGGCATCTTGCTGAAAATTTCTTCTGAAATATTCAAGAACGGGTGTTTTTTCTTTTTGATAATCTTCTGATGTATTGCAAAAGGAAACACAGGTAGGGTGATAAACAGGTACTACTTTAGAAATAATTTATTAACCTTGGAAAATATTTTTTAAGTAAAAATAAATTATCAATCTCACAGTTTCAGCCTTTTCCTCTGTCCTCCTGGGAACTCAGGATCTCCTCAGTAAAATTCACATACTCTTAGCCTGTTTTCTGATTCTTCTCATTACCTTCTTGTAAAACCTGACTGAAATGTGACTATCATTCAATAACACTACCTTCCTAGGAAGCTTTTGGAGGAAAAAAAAATTCTTCTGTTGCTAACCCACATGCCTCAGGCTCTATAGGAAAGGCGAAAATGTCTTCCATGTTTCCCAGTGCTGTTTCCCAGTAATTTCCTCCCCGTCCTTGGAAATATTTTCCTTGACTGCCCCATCTGGTATAGCTTCCCGGCAATTTTATATCGGTATCTAGAAAATTCTTGCTAATATTTTCTTTATTATTTATTTATTTGTTGCCACCTTTGATGTATTAGACTATAAAGTCCATGAGAATACTGGTCTTGCTATTTATTCTGTGCTATTTCCCCCGAGACTGGACCTGCTGTGTAATAGACACTCAAGAGGTATTTGTTGAATAAGTGAATAAATGAATGAACAAGTGAATGAATGAAACCCAAGCAAGTTCCTGGTATATCTTAGTTATCATTAGTTTAAGCAATTTAATGTAGCAGTGTTACTGATGTATGTTATTTGTTTTAAAGTAGGGAATATAATTTTCTCCTCAGGAGGTACTTAATTTATAGGATGTTTCCTTGAACTCCTGGTGAAACATTTTACAGATTGTTTAAGCAAAATAATAAAGCTGAAATTAATTAGCAAATTTCCTGAGCCTTTATATACTTCCTCCTAACCATATCTAGGATACAATATTTTCAGTGAAAAGGTACTAAAAGTCTTCATGAAATCTAAAGGTAAAACAGATGGGTTGAGGATGCAGGGTTTGCATGAGTGTTTATTATAGGTTCAGAAATGAGGACAATGTAACCAAAGATTTTTGAGAATGAGAAACTCAAACACTGATTTCTGAGGCAAGATTAAGGGAACATCATTCTTCATCTCTTGAAATGGAATTTCCTAAGTCAATGTACACAAGATGTCAAGAGCAAGTTCTCTGAGTTGGCAGCTATGTTGATGGCATGGGAGTTCAACCTCTTGGATTATAGTATCAGAATGCCCTAGCAGGAGACATTAGTGCAAACATACAGTGATGCTGAGAAAGCATAGAACTACCCATGTGTCTTGCTGAAAGGGAACAGGTTAGGGTTAAAGTCAAAAGATAGTTATGGATTGCCTGGGTGGTGCAGTTGGTTAAGTGTCTAACTCTTGGTTTTGAATCAGGTTATGATCTCAGGTTTGTGAGATTGGGCCCCATATCAGGCTCTGCAACAAATTGGTGTCAGCTTGAGTTTCTCTCTCTCATTCCTTCTATCTCACTCTGCCCTTTCCCAATCTCACACATGCTCTCTCTCTTTAAAATAAATAAAGAAATAATAAAATTTTCAAAAAAAGATATTTTTAATCCCCACCTTAATGAGCTTAAAAAAAAAAGATGCATTCTACCACATATGAAAATGAATTGTCTATTTTATTTTACTGTGCAATTCTAAATTCTTTGTATTTTGCAGCAAGATTGGGACTCACAGAA
>NW_026744606.1:0-2879 GCF_022355385.1 Mustela nigripes
CTGGACTGTGGATTTGAGAAATGGAAAGCACTCATACATTGATTGGCGCTGGGCCTCGGGCTGCTCTCTTCATGGACCCCACGTTCACTTAATGAGGTTCTCCCGGGGTGTGGATATTTGAAACCTTTCATTTTCTAGCAACAGCACTGTGTCCTGACTGAATTCCCAACCCCACGACCATGATCAGAATAATGTGATTGTTTTATGCCATTCCTTTGGGGGGAATACCTACTCAAAGGACCCCCCCCCCCAGGAATACAAACATGAATGCATAAATGGTTTTTTATTTATCTGTTTTGTACAAAACTCTAATGCTTTTGCATTTTCTCCTCCTATTTGACATGCAGAGGTGTGAATTTGTTTTCCAGTTGTTCCCTATTTCTGTACATATCTATTGATATGTTTAAGAAGTTTCCCATCACAGTGGGGCCAAAATTCTCCATTTTTAATGCACCAGTGTACCATTGCCTGTTTCCTCCATACTGGTTCAACTACCTGGATATTCTATGGAGAAAATGTGGCCCTAACCATATTAATGCGATTTTTTCTGTCTCCTGAAGAGCTTATTTGATTGACTATGTCTAGAAAGTTGCAGTAAATCAGCAACAATGGGCACTGGTGCCGTGTGGATTTTATCTTCTTCTTTTGAAAGATGTTATTGATTTGCAGAGAGAAACACCAGGGGCACGCACATGAGCATGTGTGTAATCGTGGCACAGGGAGATGCAGAGAGAGGATTTCAAGCACACCCACATTTAGGCCTAAGCCTCGCGTGGGGTTGGATCTCATGAACCCGAGTCAAGCCCTGAGCTGACATTCAGAGTCCCAGGATAACTAGGCACCTGGAATATACGCAATTTTTTTTTTTTTAACCATGTATTGCAATTACTTCATTTTAACCATGCCATGTCTCTTGGTTTTGTTCTAAAAGTTTTCCTTGTTTCATGTATTTGGGGGCTGGTTCCTTCCCTTTCCATTGCTCATTTTCATAAACAGAACAAGATCATGTATTACCCATCTATGTGCCAGAACACACACTGAACCCTACCTTTTGGGGAGTATTTAAAATACATCATTTAGAAAAGTATTCATTGTATGTATTTCCTCCACCTGTCCACTCGTACAGAAATGCTGTGTTGAAAATACAGTGATTTGTTTCTCATAATTACTCATGAAGAGCCTGTTTTTCCCACACATAGTGACCAAGAAATTGGTCAGTGAGTTCACAAAGGTCTAGAGATAACAAAGTACTTAGCCTTAGCTACACACAGAGAAAAAGCAGATCAAATACATAGATGCTGAGAGAATGACATAATTGGATTAATTTGTGCATAGAGAAATACGACTCTGGAAAACGGAATTGGTGTTAACACTGCTTTTGATTTCATCTGGGACCCATGTTAAACTTTGTTCTAGAAATGTCTGGTGACTGAGGATGGTAGAGATGAATAGGGATGGTGTTTTCAATCAAGAATGGGACCTCTATAAATGGTGCTGGGAAAACTGGGCAGCTATATGTAGAAGAATGAAATTCGACCATTCTCTTACACTGTACACAAAGATAAACGCAAAATGGATAAAAGACCTCAACGTGAGGCAGGAATCCATCAGAATCCTAGAGGAGAACATAGGCAGTAATCTCTTCCATATCAGCCATAGCAACTTCTTTCAAGATATGTCTCCAAAGGCAAAGGAAATAAAAGCGAAAATAAACTTTTGGGACTTCATCAAGATCAAAAGCTTCTGCACAGCAAAGGAAACACTCAAGAAAACAAAGAGGCAACCCACGGAATGAGAGAAGATATTTGCAAATGACAGTACAGACAAAAGGTTGATATCCAGGATCTATAAAGAACTCCTCAAACTCAACACACACACAACAGACAATCATATCAAAAAATGGGCAGAAGATATGAACGGACACTTATCCAGTGAAGCCATACAAATGGCTATCAGACACATGAAAAAAATGTTCACCATCACTAGCCCTCAGGGTGATGCAAATTAAAACCACATTGAGATATCACCTTACACCAGTTAGAATGGCCAAAATAAGCAAGACAGGAAACAACATGTGTTGGAGGGGATGTGGAGAAAGGGGAACCGTCTTCCAATGTTGGTGGGAAGGTACGTTGGTGGAGCCTCTTTGGAGAACAGTGTGGAGATTCCTCAAGAAATTAAAAATAGAGCTTCGCTATGACCCTGCCATTGCACTACTGGGTATTTACCCCAAAGATACAGATGTCGTGAAAAGAAGGGCCATCTGTACCCCAATGTTTATAGCAGCAATGGCCAGAGTCGACAAACCATGGAAAGAACCAAGATGCCCTTCAACGTACAAATGGATAAGAAAGATGTGGTCCATATACATTGTGGAGTATTATGCCTCCATCAGAAAGGACGAATACCCAACTTTTGTAGCAACATGGGCGGGACTGGAAGAGATTATGCTGAGTGAAATAAGTCAAGCAGAGAGAGTCAATTATAATATGGTTTCACTTATTTGTGGAGCAAAAAAAATAGCATGGAGGACATGGGGAGATGGAGAGGAGAAGGGAGTTGGGGGATATTGGAAGGGGAAGTGTGAACCATGAGAGACTATGGACTCTGAAAAACAATCTGAGGGTGGGAGGTCGGGGTACCAGGTGGTGGGTATTAGAGAGGGCAAGGACTGCATGGAGCACTGGGTGTGGTGCAAAAACAATGAATACTGTTATGCTGAAAATCAATAAAAAATAAATTTAAAAAACATTTAAAAAAAAGAATGGGACCTCTATCTATTCTCAATATGTGTTTCTTTTCCTCTCTTCACCCTAAAGATGGGCTAGTGAATCTATTTGGGGGGCAGGCCACCTCCCCTCATGTCATTTCTTTTCAAA
>NW_026744607.1:0-2878 GCF_022355385.1 Mustela nigripes
CTCAGGGCGATGAGATGAAGCCCCTATAGGCTCTGTGCTGAGCAAGGAGGTTGCTTAAGATTCTCTCTTCTTATCCCTTTCCTTCCACCCCTCACCTCCCATGCTGTCTTTCTCTTAAATTATAAGCACTGCTGAACTATCTTAGATTCTGTACCTTCTCTCCAGCCATGAAACTATCACTGTCTTTAACTCTTGAAAACTTCATTAGACAAATTAATGTGGTGAAGGAAGCAATATGAGAAAGCCTATTAATCTGATGAGCATGGAACTGAACAAACCCTATAGATACTTTCCCTTTGATTTCTAGCCTATCAATACCTACAGTGAGTCACATACACTCAAGATTATTGTTTTTATTGTATACCTCACATATTCATTAATTTTTGACTCGTTATCATTTCGATGAAGTGTTAAACTATGGTAATAAAGAAACTTTTAATTAACTTTTCCTCCTATGATACAAATATAACTTGCACTTGAGCTTTAGCTAATTTTATGTTCTAAAATTGCCAAAACACAATGATCAAGGTTTCTAGATTATTTACTGTATTTTCTTCTATATAGTATTGTTCTATCTCTTCTGTATAAAGAAAATGAATGCTTGGGACTCTTGGGTGGCTCAGTGCGTTAAAGCCTCTGCCTTCTGCTCAGGTCATGATCTCAGAGTCCTGGGATAGAGCCCCACATCAGGCTCTCTGCTCAGCAGGGACCCTGCTTCCCTTCCTTTCTCTCTGCCTGCCTCTCTGTCTACTTGTGATCTCTGTCTGTCAAATAAATAAATAAAATCTTAAAAAAAAAAGAAAATGAATGCTTGATAACTAAATGAATGCTTTACTGAACAAATTAAATATGGCAATAGCATTTTATTTTATCATGCTTAACATATTAAACTACAATATTATATCACTGGTCTACAAAAAATCTACTCACATAGTCATTTGGAAGCTTTTAGCAAAAGAATTCTTCCTCCTGATTGTAGTATAAAAGCCACAGAAATATACAGAAGACTCCTAGGATAGAAAGTTAAATCCAGTTATCCGTGATGCCTTCAGTAGGACCTGACCTATGTATGTCCTGGGATGCACTAGTAACTGTTACATGTGATAGGATTATATTTAATATATACAGTTTCATTTACTTCACAAAGGAGATATAAATTTGAGAATAAAATATTTGATGAATCTATAATGTCTATATCTATTTGTAACCAATGTGGTAGAATTAAGATGTTAATTGAAAAATAAATTTCATTGAACACATACACATATTCAATTGTTTTTATATATAAACAGCATTATTTATTTATGTAAATAAATGCATTGTCAGTAAAATCCATTTACCTATCAATCATAAGGGTAATTTTAAGTACTAAGAATAAGAAATATGTGAAAAGATAAGTGTTCAAGAGTGCAGTTTGTGGTAATTAATACAATATGATAGGCTCATAAAAAAAGATATATTACTTGAGCTTAAAAGCTTCTATAATTAAGCGATGACCACTTGAAATTTGCAATTAGTCTTGCTGCAGTTTTTCCTTGCACTTAATGAACTTCCCCAGAAGTTCATTAAGAATTTCTGTGAATGTCCTTATGTTTAATCTCATTCATAGATTCCACTGCTGCTCACAAAACAAAGCCAAAAAGAGAGGTAACTCTATGTGGCACTCCATCCACAAGCAATACATTCATAAATAATTAAAAAGCTCTCTACTTCATTTGTTACCCATTCAGCTGATAATTTAGATGAGTAACTGAGGCCATTTTATCAGCATTTTTAATAGAATGCGACTCAGAAACTTCACAGTGTTATTTAAGAAGAAATGCTCATGTGTTAAGGTTTTTATTGTTTTTAAATCAACAAAATAATTTTCAAATATTAAAAGCAAATGTCTCCTTTTCCTCCAAGTTTCCTTGCTATGTCAAAGTTATAAATAAATACATTACAATCGTATTTTGAGTAGTAGATAAAAACAAATGTTTTGAAACTGTCTGTGGGTTGAGTGTCTGGGTTAACTTGTATAAATATCTGAACTCAATGTATTTAGAATTTATTAGATGGTTTTTTTTAGACTATTTAAAAATACATTCTCAGATAATGACAACATTATTTTATTCATTTTAATAAATAAATTATTTTATTTAATTGTGTTTAGATATTTATTTATTAAATTAATGATTTAATATTTAATAATCTAAATTTGAAATATTTTAAATTCTAAAAAATATTTATTTAATTAAATTGATATATTTCATATAAATATTTAATAAATTATTTAATCATTATTATAATTATGCAATACATTTTGTATTGTGTAATAATTGCATTTTAATAAATAAATAAATGTATTAGTTACATTATTTTATTTTATTTTATTTAGTTGACAAAGAGAGGGAGAACGCAAGCAAAGGGAGCTGCAGGCAGAGGGAGAGGGAGAAGTAGGCTCCCAGCTGAGCAGAAAGTTCAACCTGGGGTTCCATCCCACGACCCTGGGATCACCACCCGAGTCAAAGGCAGATGCTTAACTGACTGAGCCATCCAGATGCTCAAGGCTTTGTATTCTTCGCTTCTAAATATTGATGCTGCTTCATCTCTGGAGTTAGTAAATTGATGTGGAGAATTCATATCAAAGAATTGATAGTAGCTGTTAAACAGAAACATGTAATTTAGGGGAAAAAAAAGAACAGAAGGAAGAGAAAGGCCAAAAGTCAAAAGCACATTAATATAAAATTTAATTATATAAATAAAGCTGATATTCCTGAAGGGGGCTAATAAAAGAACTGCAAAGAGCTGATAGGATTGGGAAAATTGTCCACTCCTGGTCATTTCATAATTTTAAACTATTCCTTATTAATAAATATACTTAGTTCCAGAAACACAA
>NW_026744608.1:0-2878 GCF_022355385.1 Mustela nigripes
GGATCATATGGTAAGAATATGTTTAGTTTTGTAAGAAACTGCCCAACTGTCTTCCAAAGTGGTTGCACCATTTTGGTGTTCTCACCAGAATGAATGAGAGTTTCTCTTGTTCCTCATCGACAAAAGGATTTTATGTTGTCAGCGTTTTGGATTTTAGCCATTCTAATAGATGTGTAGTGATATATCATTGTTTTATTTATTTATTTATTTATTCATTTTATAAAAAGATTTTATTTATTTATTTGACAGAGAGACATCATAAGAAGACAGAGAGGCAGTCAGAGAGAGAGAGAAAGGGAAGCAGGCTTCTCCTGAGCAGAGAGCCCAACGTGGAACTCGATCCCAGGACCCTTGAGATCATGACCTGATCCAAAGGCAGCGCTTAACCCACTGAGCCATCCAGGTGCCCCTCATTGTTCTTTTAATTTACAATTTCTTAATTAGACATGCTGTGGATCATCACAGCATCTTTTCATATCATTATTGCCATCTCAATATCTTCTTCAGTGAGGTGTCTGTTCCAGTCCTTGCCAATTTTTCAATCAGGTCATTCATTTTCTTGTGTTTGAGTTAATACATAAATACATAGTAATAATAAATAAATAAATAATAAATAAATGTATGGATTTATTATACATATTATATATGTTATATATAGTATATTATGTATATTATTATATATTAAATAATACTTTATTAAAAATAAATTTACTAATGTGGCCAAGAATTAAGAATCACAAATACTTCAGAACTAATAATAACTGCCATCACTTGATATTATTCTATAAGATAAATCCTACGATCAATGTTCAATTTTAAATTCTTACAATTTTAAATTCTTAAATCCTTATGAAGAACCATCATTTGGAGGGAGCAGTTTTCATAATTTAGCATCCTTCAGCCTTTTTTTAAGATTTTATTTATTTATTGGACACAGAGAGAGAGAGAAAGATCACAAGTAAGCAGAGAGACAGGCAAGCAGGGAGGGAAGCAGTCTTCCTTTTGAGCAGAGCCCGATATGGGGCTGGATCCCAGGACCCAGAGACCATGACTTGAGATGAAGGCAGAGGCTTAACCCACGACCCATGTGATGAGAGAGCCCCTCAGGTGCCCCTCTTCCATCAGTCTTAATTGTTTGGAGGAAAATGTGTGGATGAATAATGCCTTAGGGAGCTAATCTCTCTAAAGAATTTTCAAGTCTTTACCCCTTCAAGGTTTTTGTACAGTTCTGATAGCCTCTAAACATCCAGCTGATTTCTACAGTGACAGGACTGTTAAAACCTGTCCCAAAACCAGGAATAGAGCTTGAAACATACCAATCAAGAGCAACTTTGTGTCTTTTAAGGAATTTATTATCATTTCTTTGTTTTTGGTTCATATCTGAAATACTTCTATATTACACTTGCATAATTTCTCCAGAGCTGACTTTGAAGGAGGCATTTAGTTCCAGCTAGCTCCATATTTTGGCAATAACTATAAATCTATATAAAAAAAACATATTTTAGGGCGCCTGGGTGGCTCAGTGTGTTAAAATCTCTGCCTTCGGCTCAGGTCATGATTCCAGGTTCCTGGGATTGAGTCTCACAGTGGGCTCTCTTCTCAGCACGGAGCCTGCTTCCATTCCTCTCTCTCTGCCTGCCTCTCTGCCTTCCTGTGATCTCTGCGAAGGAAATAAATAAAATTTTTAAAAAAACATATTTTATTCCAGTTATTCATGTTTATTAACTAAGATATCACAATACAAATAATACAAACAGTTGCTCTTTATTAATACCTTCAACCAAGATCAAAAAAATGTCCTATTTTCTCCAAAAATTTTATATCATCTGATAGGTCAGATATATATAAAATTACATTTAAAGTTTTAAAAATATCAGCAAATATTTTCATTTAAATGCAAATTTCAAAGAAAATCTACTTTTCCAAACACGACTTTTTATCCTTTTTTTTTTAATTTTGTCGACAACTGATAAAATGTAAAGCGAGAGTATAAATGTTAGATCAAAAAAAAATGATTAATAGATGTAGGTTCAAATTATTATGTTCCATTAAAAATGATTTAGTCTTTGATGAACATCTGTTTGGTAATGTGTTGTATCAAGATATAGTAAATTAATGACATATATAAAATTATAGGGAAATGACACCTTACGTTCCATTATGAGTAGAGCTTTTAAAATGCTATTTGTCACAACCTGTCATCTTGTCATTATGTAGCATTATGTAGCATTTAAAAAATATATACTCTTTACTATGAAGTCTATTAGAAATCTAAAATATGACTTTCTATGGATTGTGTTTCAATATTCCTTTATTGCCAGTTTGAATAAATCCACATGCTTTGATTCAAAGGTAATAAATTCCTCTTATTTGGAAAAATGATGTTTATTTTTGTTCTCTCACCCTTAGCAGGTGGCTTCATTTTAGCACACTTCAGAGTTATAATTTCAAGCTTATTAAAAACATTTTTATGATCTACATAGAAGAATGAAACTTTTATTTTATTAAATTATTTGCCAAAAAATCTGTTATGTTTAAAAACGTATTTCCTTTGAAGGGTTATTTTAGAGCATTCAGAGAGGATCTAGGAGTGTGGTATTATGCAATTTTTAAGTAGGTTTGAAATGGTTATTTATATGATTGTTTCTGTAAGGTTTTTGTCTTATTTTGGTTTTTTTTTGTCTTATTTTGTCTTATTTTGACCATTATATGCTATAAAATATTTTGAAAGTAAATTTAAGGTACGTTTTATATAGTTTATTTTTGGAAAAAATATTGAAATGACTTATGAAATTCAGTATACTCTCAACATTATTTTTTTCTGAAATTTACCAATTGTCTACTGAACCTATTATAAGGCAGATATTACTTCAGACTA
>NW_026744609.1:0-2877 GCF_022355385.1 Mustela nigripes
GCATTCCCACCAACAGTGTAGGAGGGTTCCCCTTTCTCCGCATCCTCGCCAGCATCTGTCATTTCCTGAGTTGTTGATTTTAGCCATTCTGACTGGTGTGAGGTGATAACTCATTGTGGTTTTGATTTGTATTTCCCTGATGCCGAGTGATATGGAACACTTTTTCATGTGTCTGTTGGCCATCTGGATAGGACAGGTTTCATATTTTAATAGAGAAGCTAATCTTGTTTTTTGCTTCCAGGTAAGTAAGAAGCATCATTTCATCCCAGTCAAAATGGACCAGTTTGTTCCTTCCTTCCTTTCTTTTTTTAAAAAGATTTTATTTATTTATTTGACAGACAGAGATCACAAGTAGGCAGAGAGGCAGGTGGGGGCGGGGAGTGCGCAGGCTCCCTGCTGAGCAGAGAGCCCGATACAGGGCTCCATCCCAGGACCCTGAGATCATGACCTGAGCCGAAGGCAGAGGCTTAACCCACTGAGCCACCCAGGCGCCCCTGGACAAGTTTCTTTTTCCTCCCTTCCTTCCTTCCTTCCTTCTCCTTCTTCTTTCCTCTCCCCTTCCTACTCCACTCCTCCCCCTCCCCCTCTTTCTTCTTCTTCTTCTTCTTTTTCTTCTTTTATTTAAAAAATTAAGCTCCAGAGGCACGTGGGTGGATCAGTGGGTTAAAGCTTCTGCCTTCGGCTCAGGTCATGATCTCAGGGTCCTGGGATTGAGCCCCTGCTCAGCAGGGGAGCCTGCTTCCTCCTCTCTCTCTCTCTGCCTACTTGTGATCTCTGTCTGTCAAATAAATAAATAAAATCTTTAAAGAAAAAATAAAAAGTAAACTCTACTCCTACCGTGGGGCTGGAACTCATGACTCCAAGATCAAGAGTCATATGTTTCAGCTCCATTGGCTGAGCCAGCCAGATGCCCCCTCTTTTTTCTTAAGTAGAAGACTAGTTTTTCATTTTTATTTCTTTTAGAGAGGGAGAGAGGGGCAGAGGGAGAGGGAGAGAATCTTAAGCAGATTCCCCTCTTAACATGGAGCCCTACCTGAGGCTCACCACCCTGGGATCATGACCCAGGCCAAAACTGAGAGTCCGACGCTTAACTGACTGATCTCCTTTTTCTGTTCCAGGATGCAATCCAGGGTACCACACTGCATTTAGTAAACTGGTTTCTTTTAATTCACTAAAAACTTTAAAGAGTGAGCTCCAAGTCAGTTATGTCATTTATCAGGCCTAAGTATGGTTAAAGTATCTGGCTGTCCCTTGTTAAATTCCTTTAGGTGGGCAGGAGGTGTCCAGGAGACCCCTGCTTGGGTTTCCAGACTTTACATGGCATGTGCTCTGGAGAAAGAGCTTTCAAATTTACAAGGAATTTTTACAAATATCTCAATCTGTCATCGCAGTCATCCCATGGAGGAGGCAAGGCTCATGTCAGTGTTCTTTCCCACTTTATGGGCTGAAGAATGAGACCTAGAGACAGGTACACCTGTATACTTGCCCAGGCTCTCATGCTCAGAAGGACCCTGTGTTGGTTTAAGGCTCTGGGTGCAAGCTTTTTGAAATACTTCCACATCTATGAACAAGAAGCCCTGCTTTTTCATTGTGCAAGGGTCCCTGCAAATTATGAAGCAGGTCTTGCCCAGAAGAGCTTGCCTGGCTCACCCGAGGGCACACGGAATTGGAGCAGTTGAGTAAATGATTGTGTTCTCTGACTTAGAGTTTATGCTTCCTTCTTCTACCCTATGAGTTGCGTCCACCTTGGGACCTATGATCTTGCACCCAGCCTTATCGTCCATCCCCCAAATTCCCCAAAACTTTACTTTTCTGGCTCTGTATCAAAATGCCTCAGTATTTTTGCCTGTGATTTTTGCCTTGGCAACTTCGACTTCTGTTTGAAAAACAAATCAATCTGAAAACTTGCTTACCTGTGGTTTAGACAAACTGCTCTGCTAATTTCTGTTCATAATAATTTCTTAGTGGTGGCCGTGGCCTCAGCAGCTCTGCATATCATATTTATTAAACAGGCTTAAAATAAAATAAAAATGGATCTATTTTGTTTCCAAGTGTTGGTTAATTAGCTCATGCTGTTGTCATACCTGAACTGTGAATTACAACTCTTTTCCTGAGGGGAGATATTAATTTTTCTACAGACATGGAAACATGTGGCTGAGCAGTTTTATTTTATTTTTAAAAAGATTTTATTTATTTATTTGACAGAGAGAGAGAGATCACAAGTGGGCAGAGAGGCAGGCAGAGAGAGAGGAGGAAGCAGGCTCCCTGCTGAGCCGAGAGCTTGATGTGCGGCTGGATTCCAGGACCTGAGAACATGACCTGAACTGAAGGCAGCGGCTTAACCCACTGAGCCACCCAGGCGCCTGAGCAGTTTGATTTTAAAATCAGGGAGCAGTGCTTGGTTGCCAGAGAGTCAGGGTAATACTTAGTGGTCTGGAAGGCAGATTCATATTACCTGTGTGGGCCCCGAAAGCACTTGATAATATCATTCCATGTTTTTTAAAAATTTATAGATGTATGTATTTTTTAAAAAGATTTTATTTATTTATTTGTCAGAGAGAGAGAGAGCATACAAGCAGGCAGAGTGGTAGGGAGAGGCAGAGAGAGAAGCAGGCTCCCCGCTGAGCGAGGAGCCTGATGTGGGACTTGATCCCAGGACCTTAGGATCATGACCTGAGCTGAAGGCAGCAGCTTAACCCACTGGACCACCCAGGCACCCCAGATGTGTGTATTTTTTTCCCAGTTCCTTTTTTAAAAAATTTCTTTTCAGCATAACAGAATTCATTGTTTATGCACCACACCCAGTGCTTCATGCAATACGTGCCCTCCATAATACCCACCACCTGGTTCCCCCAACCTCCCACCCCCCGCCCCTTC
>NW_026744610.1:0-2877 GCF_022355385.1 Mustela nigripes
CTGCTTTAGCCACATTGCCCCAACCACCATTATATAGCGTTCAACCTGGTCTGTTTGCCATCTTGCTCCCCAAAGTCAAATCTTCACAAACCAGCCAGGGTGATCTTTTTTTTTTTTTTTTTTAAAGATTTTATTTATTTATTTGAGACAGAAATCACAAGTAGACAGAGAGGCAGGCAGAGAGAGGGGAAGCAGGCTCCCCGCTGAGCAGAGAGCTGGATGCGGGGCTCAATCCCACGACCCTGGGATCATGACCTGAGCTGAAGGCAGAGGCCTTAACCCACTGAGCCACACAGGCGTCCCCAGGGTGATCTTTTAAAAAGAAAAATCAGGTCCTGTTTCTTCTGTGTCCAACAAGAATAAAAGGCAAACTCCTTAGCTGGGCCTGTAAGAATTTAGGCAACTTAGCCTCTACCTATTCCTCTAATCTCTTCTCTAAGCCCATCTCCTCCCCTACTGCAGTGTAGACACATTGTTTTCTTGTCTTTCGCAAACAAACCAAGGTCATTCTCACCTTCTATCTTTCCCTCCCTGGAACACACTTCCAAAAAACTTCACGTGGCTCACACTTCATCCCTTTCATGTCTGCTCAAATGTCACATCTTAGAGGGCCTTCTCTCCCTTTATCTACAAACCACTTTTCCACCAATTTTGATTTCTTTGTCCTGCTATGTCTTTCCAAGTAGAATGTTTATGACACTACTGTTACCATATTGCATTTTTATTAGTTTATTATCTGCCTCTCTAACTAGAATATAAATGCTACGAAGGCAGAAACTTGTTCACCGCTGAATACCCAGAACCTGGAAACTGGTTGGAACACAAATTCTTCTGCATTAGTTTATTTGTTTCAGGCAGTATACTTTCATTACCATCATGTAGTAATTAATAAGGTCATTCAGAGCCAGCATATCCCAGGAAATTAAGGTATTAAGTTTTATTTCTGAATCATTTTGATCAGTCCATTTCCTTGCAATACACAGTCATTATGTGTGCTTCCTGGAACTGATCAATTCTTAAATTCAGGTGATAATGCATACCTTTTCTAGAACTCAAAATTTAGAGTGTTTACTCTTTTATACATACATAAGTATATACAAATGTATACTTTAACTAAAACTATATACTTAACAAGATGGGGAGATATACCCACCCTTACATTATAGCTAATAGCTAGTACGTACTATGCACATAGTATTTATTGAGCACTTATGTGCCAGGCATTATTATAAGCACATTAACTTTGCTTATGTAATCTTCACTAAAACTCATGATGTCCTGTTATCCCTATTTTACTACTGATAAACTGAGGCCACATAAGTGAAGAAACTTGCCCAAAGCTATGATCTGTATTACAACTGCTTGTGTCTATTAATGTTGTGACATAGACACCTGCATTTTACAGCCAGGATATAGGACAACCAATGTGTTATTTTTCAAGGACAAGTAAATTCATTAAAAATGCATGTATTGGGATCCTTCTGAGCTGCACTTCTCTTTCTGACACTCCACCACCTATACCCCCACTCCTTTCCCAACTCATTTGTGAGACCCTCAAGGCTCTGTCTCTCAATCCAACTTTTCTTATCTTTTCCTTATGAACTGTACTTGACTCTTTGACTTCCTCAACTGGAACTTCAGTGAGACCTCTGTTCTGTTCTCTGCATTGTTTTATCCTTGCATAAGCCTTCACCACTGTTGAACAGTGTGACCTTCAGCAACTTGCTTAACTTCTCAGGGTTTTTTCTTTGTGAAAGAAAGGCAGAGTGGATTAGATGAGCCTAGAAAGCACTGCAACTTCAAGTGTCTTAAATTTTTTTTTTTAATTTTGCTAATATGTCAAACTTACAGAAAATTTATAATAATAATAAAAATAATAATACAAAGACAACTTAGCTGCCAATATTCATTACTTCAAACCTCCAAATGTTAACATTTTACTAAATTTGCTTTATATCTATCCATCTTGCTATACTTCTTTTATTTTTTATTTTTACATATTTATTTATTATTATGTTCAGTAAGCCAATATATAGTATATCATTAGTTTTTTTTTTTTTTTAGCATAACAGTATTCCTTGTTTTTGCACCACACCCAGTGCTCCATGCAATCTGTGCCCTCTCTAAGACCCACCACCTGGTTCCCCCAACCTCCTACCCCCCACCGCTTCAAACCCCTCAGATTGTTTTTCCGAGTCCATAGTCTCTCATGGTTCACCTCCCCTTCCAATTTCCCCCAACTCCCTTCTCCTCTTGCTATACTTCTTAAAATTTTTTTTTGAAATTATAGACATGATGCTCTTTTACTCCTGAATACCTTGGTATGTATTTTCTTTAAAAAAGGAGATGGGTGCTGGATGGCTCAGTTGGTTAAACATCTTCCTTTGGCTCAGGTCATGATCCCAGGGTCCTGGAATCGAGCCCCACATAGGGCTCCCTGCTCTGCGGGAGCCTGCTTCTCCCTGCTTCTCCTGCTCTGCCAGCTTCTCCATCTGCTTGTGCTGTCTCTCTCTCTCTGCCAAATGGATAAATAAAATCTAAAAAAAAAAAAAAAAAAAAAAAGACGGGGGGAGTTCTGCTACATACCACAACCTTATTATAAATCCTAGGAAAATAACACAGATGTAAAACTATTATGTATTCTATAGCCACTTTAAGAGTCTTTTTATTTTAAGTCAAATGAATAAAAATGGATTGGGCTTTTTTGATGTTCTTCTAACAGGTGTGACTTTGAATCCTCTCAACCTCTCAATAAGACCTTGATAACATTCCTCTTTTCTGTGGATATGATCTCATAATGATACTTCCCGTATCTGTCTGTATTCTTGGTTACAAGCTATTCAGACTCTCTTAGTCTATCTTAAATAAAATATCAAA
>NW_026744611.1:0-2877 GCF_022355385.1 Mustela nigripes
AACAGCATCCATAAATGATAAGTAACCAAGGAAGAAGTACATAGGGGTATCCAGGGATGGGCTGACCACCACAGTCACCACAATGAGTAGGTTGTCCACCATTGTCACAATGTAGATGATCAAGAACACGACAAATAGTATTTTCTGACCTTGAAGGCTCTGGGTGAGCCCCAAGAGGACAAACTCAGTCACATTGTTCCTGTGTTCCATATGTTCTTTTGCATCTCCTTATTTCACAGTTCAAGAAAAAATTAGCTATTAATGTGATAATTACTGGTGACTTCCTGAAATATAATACAATCTGTTTATTCATTTACCTAATAGGCATTGTAGTTTCTTACATTCTAGTACTTTCAGAAATTATAAGAATAAAAGATGGATGGAAACATTTTCCCTAACCTCACAACTCTTGCTGATTCAGGCAGAGATAAGTCACTAAAAACACTGTGGGGAAAGGACACAGTAATAAATAAATGGAGGGGCACAACCAACTTTCCAACTGGAAGCTAGTAAAATTGTACATGTAATGAACTCTTCATATACAAATTTTTAAATGCATTGATTTAATGAAAAACTACAGCAAGGTTTGTATTTACTTCCCATCTCACACAAGACATGACTTTCTAACTTCTGGAATCCTCTTAACTCATAAATGAAATTGATATATTTTATGATATCAAAACATCTCAAGAACTTTAAAAAGATACCATGACATCAATAGATAAAAGTAGATGGACTTGCATTTTAGAGGACATACACAGAGTTAATATCAAAATACACACAGAGCTTTAAGCAAATAAAATATAGACAACAAAGAAACCAATGGCAAGTGGGTAAATCATGTAAAGAAGCATTTATAGGAATAGCCAACAGACATATGCTATGATACTGTAAACAAAAAATAGGAAGTGAAGTAAGAGCTTGATTATGAAAGTGTGACCTTGGATTCCTTATAATCACTCATTCAAGTCTGAGCATGCTACACCATCCTCTAAACTTCCACAGATCAGCAAACAATGCTCAGAGAACATATCAATTTGGACCACCTATAGAGTTAGAAATATTTGGCCCATTAAAAATATCCCTAAGCCTGAAACTAGTTTCTAAAAATACTGATGTTAGAGAAGTTGGAGAAAGTACATTTATTCTGTATCTTTATATATGAAAATAGCCAAAAGTGGTATTACAAACCTTAGCTAATTCCCATATATTCTAATAATCATAAAGAATCACTAATATGGCTGATTATGAGATTCACACAGCAGTAATTTTAAAAGACTGAATCCCAGCACCACCAAGATGTAAAATATAAAGTCAACTTTGGAATCTTACAACTAGTTACACTTCCTGGGTTACCTGCATGCTGAAAATCCTTTCAATTCAAGGTTACAGTCCCTTGTCCCTTCTCTTTTGTGCACTGATATCATCTCTGAGCACACAGACCAAGAAAACACACTCATCATCACAGGATCGTGAATCGTTTCCATGTGAACAATGCTTTCTATGTTTGCAGAAAGTCTTTTCAGTTTTTCAGATAAAGATTACTTCTTAAATTTCTGGGATTTTCAAAATGAATAAAAAGTCCCTGTAATCTAAAAAAGTCTGAACATTGGCTGTGAACAAAGAGAACTAAAATCTTTGTTAGCTTAATTTGCCATAATAACAAATGTTAAACCAACATCTTCATGACCAGAAAACAAAACAAAACAAAGAAACAAAAAACAAACAAACACCTTTGTGGGAGAGAAAATTGTGAATTGCTTAAATAAAGATTTTTTTTCATTGTCAATATAAGTAAAATAGTGAAATAGCCTTTATGACACCTAGACACTTTACTAAGTTCTGATTCCATCATTTGATTCCTGAAAAAGCCAGTCATATGAACACGGATCCAAATACCCTTTGAGATCAAGATAAAGGTCTGTAAACACTTTATCTTCATTTGAACCACAGCAAGCGCTATTGAGTCATTCCATTGGTGCATCTCCATGAGTCATTCTTCCCTAATTAAATTCATTGGGACTCTCATCATAATTTTGTGGGTAGACCTGGATCTCCAGAGATGCCACCAGGATAATTACCATGTACAACAGGACTTGAAGAAATATGTCCTCTGGGGGCTGTTTGGGGTGGGGGGATGTAGAATCCCCAAAGAACAACTTAAGATTGAATCACCAAAGGAGAAATGTCCAGTGTGGACAAAATTAAAATATGTAAAACCTTTCTTCTTTCAAACATGACTTTCACAATAGGCAAAGTTATTTCATTTAGGTTTAAGCTATGTTTTTGCACATGGACATCTAGAACTGACTTCTAGAATATCATGAGAGCAAATTTCATACTATCCATTTAAGTGTTGTCTCAAATGTAATAAAGCAAGTTTCTAACCTAAGGGGAAGAATCTTGAATTTGTCACATAGGGACACACAGGCAAGTATATAGAACCTGTGTTAGTATGGGAGTGGGGAGGGTGAAAACACTGTGGGAGGAGTCCACTTAGCAAAAAACAAACAAACAAACAACAACAACAACAAAAAACAAATTGCAACGCATCTCAAAGGACTTAAATCATACAGAATATATACAGTGGAATCCAACACAAATATAACAGTGTTTCCCAATATTTAAAGGGGTGTGTAGAATGGAATAAGTAGCTTTAATGAAAAGTATTAGGAAACAAGAGATATTGTAAGAAATGAGTTAACATTTCATCTCAAGAAGTTGAAAACAAGAAAGCAAAATAAACCGAGAGGACACTGTAGAAAGGAAGTAGTAAATAAAAGACAGAAATCATTGAAATTTCTTTCCTCATCTCTTATTATAGTCTTTGGCTTAAAATCTAATTGATCTGATATAAGGATTGCCACTCCTGCTTTC
>NW_026744612.1:0-2876 GCF_022355385.1 Mustela nigripes
AGTTGAAGGGCATCTTGGTTCTTTCCACAGTTTGGCGACTGTGGCCATTGCTGCTATAAACGTTGGGGTACAGATAGCCCTTCTTTTCACGACATCTGTATCTTTGGGGTAAATACCCAGGAGAGCAATTGCAGGATCATAGGGAAGGATCACACTGTTCTCCAAAGTGGCTGCACCAACTTGCATTCCCACCAACAGTGGAAGAGGGTTCTCCTTTCTCCACATCCCCTCTAACACATGTTGTTTCCTGTCTTCCTAATTTTGGCCATTCTAACTGGTGTAACGTGATATCTTAATGTGGTTTTAATTTGAGTCTCCCTGAGGGCTAGTGATGATGAACAGACACATATACCAGTAGAACAGAGTAGAGAGCCCAGATATGGACCCTCAACTCTATTGTCAAATAATCTTCGACAAAATGGGAAAAAATATACAGTGAAAACAAGACAGTCTCTTCAATAAATGGTGCTGGGAAAACTGTACAGCTATATGTAGAAGAATGAAACTCGACCATTCTCTTACACCATACACAAAGATAAACTCAATATGGATAAAAGACCTCAACGTGAGACAGGAATCCATCAGAATCCTAGAGGAGAACATAGGCAGTAATCTATTCAATATCAGCCACAGCAACTTCTTTCGAGATATGTCTCCAAAGGCAAAGGAAACAAAAGCGAAGATGAACTTTTGGGACTTCATTAAAATCAAAAGCTTCTGCACAGCCAAGGAAACAGTCAAGAAAACAAAGAGGCAACCCACAGAATGGGAGAAGATATTTGCAAATGACAGTACAGAGAAGGTTGATATCCAGGATCTATAAAGAACTCATCAAACTCAACACACACAAAACAGACAATTGTATCAAAAAATGGGCAGAAGATATGAACAGACACTTCTCCAATGAAGACATACAAACGGCTATCAGAAACATGAAAAATGTTGTTTTTCCTTCATTTATTCTTTTCTTTCCTGGAAAAAATGATGAGACAGAGATATTCACTCCAAAAGAAAGAACAGGAGATAATACTCTCTGCCAGTGATTTAATCAATACAAATATAAGCAAGATATCCAAACTAGAATTTAAAACAAGATTATAAAGATATTAGCTGGGCTTGAAGAAAACATAGAAGACACTAGATAATCCCTTACTGTAGATATAAAAGAAATAATATCTAGTCAGGGTGAAATAAAAATTGCAGTCTCAAGTTGAGGCTATAAAAATGAGGATGAATGAGGCAGAAAAGCAAATCAGTGATATAGAGGATGAAATGATGGAAAATAAGGAAGCTGAAAAAAAGAAAGAAAACAGATCACAAAAGGGAAACTTAGAGAAACTTAGAGATTTCAGCAATTATAAAAAGTGAAATACTATCTGAATAATAGGGGTCCCAGGAGATAAGGAATGGGATAAAAAGGTAGAAGGTTTTTTGGAACAAATTATAGCTGAGAACAACCCTAATCTGGGGAAGGAGACAGGTATTCAAGTCCAGGTGGAACAGAGAACCCCCACAAAATCAATAAAAGTAGTCCAACACCCCGGCATACAATAGTGAAGCTTGAAAATTTCAAAGATAAAGAGTAAATCATAAAAGCAGCTCAGATCAAGAGGTCCTTAACCTACAAGGGAGACACATCAGGCTGGCAGCTGACCTGTCCACAGAGAAGTGACAGGCCAGAAAATACTGGCATGATATATTCTAAGTGTTAATGGGAAAAATATGCACCAAGAATATTTGGTTTAGCAAGGCTGCCATTCAAAATAGAAGGAGAGGTAAAGAGTTTCCAGGGAAAACAAAAACTAAAGGAATTTCATGAACACTAAACCAGCTCTGCAGGAAATATTAAGGGGAATCCTATGAGTGGAGAGAACGCCCAAAAGTCACAAACCAGAAAGGCGCAGAGACTATCTATAGGAACAGCAAACTTACAGGTAATACAATGGCACTAAATTCATATCTTTCAATAATTATACAGAAAGCAAATGGATTAAATGCTCCAATTGAAAGACAACGGGTATCATAATGGATTAAAAAAAAACAAAAGGAACAAATATACAGTGGAAAAAAGACAGTATCTTCAATAAAGGGTGCTGGTAAAAATGGGCAGCTATATGTAGAAGAATGAAACTCGACCATTCTCTTACACTGTACACAAAGATAAACTCAAAATGGATAAAAGGCCTCAACGTGAGACAGGAATCCATCAGAATCCTAGAGAGAACATAGGCAGTAATCACTTCGATATCAGCCACAGCAACTTCTTTCAAGATATGTCTCCAAAGACAAAGGAAACAAAAGCGAAGATTAACTTTTGGGACTTCGTCAAAATCAAAAGCTTCTGCACAGCAAAGGCAACAGTCAAGAAAACAAAGAGGCAACACACGGAATGGGAGAAGATATATGCAAATGACAGTACAGACAAAAGGTTGATATCCAGGATCTATAAAGAACTCTTGAAACTCAACACGCACAAAACAGATAATCATATCAAAAAATGAGCAGAAGATATGAACAGACACTTCGCCAATGAAGACATACAAATGTCTATCAGACACATGAAAAAATGTTCATCGTCACTAGCCATCAGGGAGATTCAAATGAAAACCACATTGAGAGACCAGCTTACACCAGTTAGAATGGCCAAAATTAGCAAGACAGGAAAAAACATGTGTTAGAGGGGGTGTGGAGAAAGGGGAACCCTCTTCCACTGTTGGTGGGAATGCAAGTTGGTGCAGCCTCTTTGGAGAACAGTGCGGAGTTTCCTCAAGAAATTAAAAATAGAGCTTCCCTATGACCTTGCAATTACACTCCTGGGTATTTACCCCAAAGATACAGATGTCGTGAAAAGAAGGGCCATCTGTACCCCAATGTTT
>NW_026744613.1:0-2876 GCF_022355385.1 Mustela nigripes
ACTTATTTCACTCAGCATAATCTCTTCCAGTCCCATCCATGTTGCTAAGAATTCTATTAATGAAAATTAGTAGCTTCCTGCCCTCAGGAGGCTTTCATGCACCTTAACTCCTATTCTCCACAGCCCTCAGCTATTAACAAACAGGTTCCTATCCTCTATTTTATACGTAACTACTTCTTAATATTTTGAGTTAGAAACTATTTAAATATTTACTGGCTTAAATATGGAAGGTGGGCACTTGAAATTCGTACATTTCCCATCCTTTGTACCCACATCCCTTTTTAATATTTAATATAATTTGAAAATAACTTTATTGTAATGATCAGTTGGATTTTTATACTAATTTACATTATTTTGACAGTGTAAAATTTTCTTCTATCTGAGCCAAATCTTGGCCTATATTCTGTTTCTTTACTTAACAATGTTCTGTTTCCACTGGGCTTCATTTTCTCATTAAAATAATGTAATGTAATTAAATGTAATATAATGTAATTAAAATAATTACATGGTAAGTAAATGTGGTAAACATTTGGTAATGCATCTCAGTGTCAAATTACTATGTTGGGCACCTAAAACCAATATGATATTATACATCAACTATAACTCAATTATTGAAAAATTGCATAACTGTTTTTGTACTCTTCAATATTCTCTGTTCAGGTAGCTTCCTGAAGTGCAGCTATACCCTCAGTAGACTCAAATACATTTAGCAAACTCTACCTTTATTTATTTCTTTTTTTCTCAGTTCTAAGAGTCTCTGAACTCCTTTTCCTTCCAGCATCATCAGAACTCATTGCTTTCAAGGTCTAATCCACAACTATTGTATGGAGATGCTTGTTTCCAATATGGCAAGATGGAGATTCATTTTACCTTTCTTCTACTCCCAAGTGTGGATAGAGTGCGAGGATAATTAAGTTTCTTCATATTGCAGTGCCCTCTTTTAAGAAAACAACCCCCAAATTATGAATGCACATTTATAAATACAGAATTAGGAACAAACATGAGATTTATTTAGGACAAAGACAGTGATAACCAGTCACACATTTAACTAAGCTATTAAAATCATAAAGTCCAGAAAATACACAATTTGCATCAACTATATGATATAGTTCTGTAAGACCCTTTTTCCTTAACATGTTTGTTGTATTTTTTATGATATTGCCACAGATTTTTTAAATTTATTATCTTAATGGTACAGTTTGGGGCCATTTAGTCCATCCATACTGTTCTGCAACCACCACCCATATTAAGTTCCAAACATTGCTCACCCAAAAGAAAACTCTGTAGCTATTTAGCAATTGCATTTCCAATTCCTTCTTTTACAATCCTCTAGCAAATACTAATCTGTTTTCTTTCTCTGTGGATGTCCAATTTTGGATACTTCATGTAAGTGGAATCATACCATTTGTGACCTCTTATGTCTGGTTTCTTTCACTTAGGATCATGATATTGAGGTATATCCACATTGAAACATGTATTAATACTTCACTTTTTTTCTCTTTGGATAATATCCCATTATACATTTATCACATTTTCTTCATTATACATTTATCACATTTCTTCCATTTCACCTGTCAATGGACATTTCAGTTGTCTCTACTTTTTTACTACTGTGAATAGGGCTGCTATGAACAATAGCATACATACAAGCATTTGAGAACAAGTTATTCGGGTCAATACCTAGGAATGGTGTTATTAAATCATATGACAATTTTATGTTTAACTTTTTTAAATGAAACTCCCAAACATTCCACAAAGAGTATGTCATTTTATATTCCCACTAACAATGCACTGGGCTTCCAATTTCTTCATATTCAACCCCCCCCCCCTTTTTTTTTTTAAATAATGGCCATTCAGCAGTTCCCCACTCCCCCGCCCCAGATGGCCATAATTGAAGTGTAATGCACCATGGTTTTCATATGCATTTTTTATAATGACTAATGATGTGTAGCATCTTTGCATGCCCTTGTTGGTGATTTGGAGAAATGTCTGTTCAGATACTTTGCATATTTTAAAATTGGATTACTTGGGATTTTTTTATGTTTTGTTGTGGTTGACTTGTAATAGTTCTTTATATAGTCTGGGTGGTAGAAACTTATCAGATAAGTGATATGAAAATATTTTTCTGTTTTTTTTTTTAAATAATTCCATGGCAATGTCCTCTGATGCACAAAAACTTTTAATTAATTAAATGCTTTAAAATATTTTATTTATTTATTTGAGAGAGAATGAAAGCAAGAGAGATCACAGAGAGAGATGGAGAAAGAAAAACAGACTTACCATTGTGGGGAGAGCCTGATGGGGGGGTTCAATCCCAGGACCCTGAGCTGAAGGCAGACACTTAACCCAGATACCCCAAACTTTTAATTTAGATAGAGTCCAATTTAATTTTTTTCTTTTGTTGCTCAGGTTTTTGGTGTCATGTAGAAGAATCCACTGCTAAATACTGATCAGTTAGTAAGATAGACCCCAACATTTTCTGCTATGAATTTTATAGTTTTGGTTCTTACATCTAGGTCATTGATATATTAATTTGTAGATAGTATGACCCAGGGCTCTAATATTCTTAGCATGTGGCCATCCAGTCATCCCAGCTCCATTTATATAAAAGACTATTCTTCTCTTCATTGAATAGTCTTGTAACCTACTCAAAAATTAATTGGCCTTAGATGTATGAGATTATTCTGGACTTACCTATTCTATTTGATTTCTCTATACAGAACTAAAAGTTCTTTCCAATTCAAGTACTATTTATTTATCTATCTATCTATTTATTTATTATTAATTTATTTATTTGTTTATTATTTTTGTCTAACTGTTCCATCTAGGACTTCCAGCACAATGTTGAATAGCAGTTGGAAAAAGTGGACATCCTT
>NW_026744614.1:0-2876 GCF_022355385.1 Mustela nigripes
CATAGGCAGTAATCTCTTCAATATCAGCCACAGCAACTTCTTTCAAGATATGTTTCCATAGGCAAAGGAAACAAAAGCGAAAATAAACTTTTGGGACTTCATCAAAATCAAAAGCTTCTGCACAGCAAAGGAAACAGTCAAAAAAACAAAGAGGCAACCTACGGAATGGGAGAAAATATTTTCAAATGACAGTACAGACAAAAGGTTGATATCCAGGATCTATAATGAACTTCTCAAACTCAACACACACAAAACAGGCAGTCATATTAAAAAAATGGGCAGAAGATATGAACAGAGACTTCTCCAATGAAGACATACAAATGGCTATAAGACACATGTAAAAATGTTCATCATCACTAGCCGTCAGGGAGATTCAAATTAAAACCACATTGAGATATCACCTTACACCAGTTAGAATGGCCAAAATTAACAAGACAGGAAACAACATGTGTTGGAGGGGATGTGGAGAAAGGGGAACCCTCTTCCACTGTTGGTGGGAATGCAGGTTGGTGCAGCCTCTTTGGAGAACATTGTGGAGATTCCTCAAGAAATTAAAAATAGAACTTCCCTATGATCCTGCAATTGCACTCCTGGGTATTTATCCCAAATATACAGATGTAGTGAAAAGAAGGGCCATCTGTACCCCCAATGTTTGTTTATAGCAGCAATGGCCACGGTTGCCAAACTATGGAAAGAACCAAGATGCCCTTCAATGGACGAATGGATAAGGAAAATGTGGTCCATATACACTATGAAGTATTATGCCTCCATCAGAAAGGACGAATACCCAACTTTTGTAGCAACATAGACCAGACTGGAAGAGATTATGCTGAGTGAAATAAGTCAAGCAGAGAGAGTCAATTATATCAATCATATGGTTTCACTTATCTGTGGAGCATAACAAATAGCATGGAGGACATGGGGAGTTAGAGAGGAGAAGGGAGTTGGGGGAAATTGGAAGAGGAGGTGAACCATGAGAGACTATGGACTCTGAAAAACAATCTGAGGGTTTTGAAGGGGCAGGGGATAGTAGGGCGGGGTACCAGGTGGTGGGTATTATGGAGGGCACAGATTGCATGGAGCACTGGGTGTGGTGAAAAAATAATGAATACTGTTATGCTGAAAATAAATAAATTTAATTTAAAAAAAGATATGTCTTAATAGACATTTCTAGGCCAGGGCTCCTGCTGCTACAATAAATCTGCACTTTGTTTCCTTGTAAATTTTCTGACATAGGTGGCAATGTCAATGTCATTTTTAAAGTAAGTTCCAGAAAATGCTTTCTCTTGAAAGGCCTATAACAAAAATTATATTCTTGGGACTGCTATAGTTTTGGCCTGAGCATGGAAAATTATTACTCCTAGTAGATATCTACTAATTTGTTGTTATAAACTCAAGAAAAATCCAACAGACTTTATCTAAATTTGATCAAACTCATCAACTCCATATCACAGAAAGAAAGGACTCTCAGCCTAACACATCGATGGACAAAATGATGAAAAATATTCCAAAACTGCCAGCTTGCCAAGATCTGAGAAAAAACTGAGGGACAGGTCTCCCCACACAGCAAGTGAGCCAAAGACAGAGCCATATGGACAACCCATGACATATGCTAATTCAGAGGAACAGCTGCAGAAATAGATCCGCATTTCCCAGAGTGCACTGTAAGGAAGGAATACTGATAACCCTAGATACTAGTAAGTGTTATCCGAAAAATTTAAAAATCTCTGATTAGATAAATTTGGAGATAAATGTGTAAATGAAGTCAGACACTTTTATTATAGGATTCTCTGAGTTTTTATTCATATGAATTCAAGATATATGGCATACAGTGATTTACCTAAAAGAAATCCAGTTTGGATAGAATATCTTTTTGGATAAGAACTGTACATAAAATACCTTGAGTATTGACTAAGGTCAAGTTCAGCTGCAGGAGACAAAATCCTAAGCTTCAGTAATAATGACTTATTTCTCTCACAAGTGAAAAAGAAGTTTAGAAGCAGGCCAGAACTGACATGGCTCTGTTGTTGCAGGGTACTCAAACTCCTTCCAGTGTTCTGCTCTGTTCACCATAGAATTTTTTTTAAATATATTATTTATTTATTTGAGATAGACAATGAGCACGTGCGGTTGGGAGGTGGAGAAGGAGAGGGAGATGCAGGCTCCCCGCTGAGCAGGGAGCCCAATACTGGGCTCAATTCCAGGACTCTGGGATTATGACCTCAGCCAAACAGGCTCTTAACTGACTGAGCCACCCAGGCACCCCTTCACCACAGAAGTTGATCCACTGTGTTATAACCCAAGACTGCTGCTGTAACTCTGCCCATCATATCTGTATTTCAAAAATAAGACAAAAGTGGGTGTGATATGTCACTTGTCTTTTAAAGAGACTTCTGTACCATCAACACTTCTTTCACTTAGCCAAAATTTAGTCCTGACAGTAGGATAAGAAATGCAGTCTTCTAGTGAGGTAGTCGTGCGTATGGCTAAAAGCAGAGTATCTGTTTATTTCAGAGAAAAAGAGAGAATGAGTGGGGCGCCTGGTGGCTCAGTCGTTGAGCTCAGTCGTTGAACCTTTGGCTCAGGTCATGAACCCAGAGTCCTGGGATTAAGCCCCGCCTTGGGTTGCCTGCTCAGTGGGGAGCCTGCTTCCCCCTCTCCCATTTCCCCTGCTTATGTTTCCTCTCTCTCTGTTCTCTTTTTGTCAAATAAATAAATAAAATCTTCTAAAAAAGAAAGAGAGAGAGAATGAGTATTTGCAGACCTATGCTCAGCCTTGGAACCACTAAATAGATGATTGAAATAATATATAACATAAATATTTATGTTTGATTTAGATACATCTAAGTATTACTTAGAATGCCTTTGATTTTCTT
>NW_026744615.1:0-2876 GCF_022355385.1 Mustela nigripes
CGGACAGTCATCCAGTCCAGGCCCACGGCATGGGTGAGAGGGTGGGACGGGGGGCAGGGAGCCCCGCGTGGCTCTGGGGGGTACCGTGGCCTCGTGCCCTCACCTCCCGTCCTCACCCCCGCACTGTCCGGGCTGCACTGAGGATAGGAATCACGTCAAACGTGTTACCCACCGTGTGCGGTGTGGCTAATGACAGCGTCACCACCTGCCGGAGTTCCTGCTTCCCAGTGCCCGGGACGTGGTTTCTCCCTGCTCCCCGCCCACCAGCAAGTGAGTTGTAGGGACCCCGAAGGGAGCAAAGCTGAGCTCAGAAACGGAACACACGACTCGGGGACACAGCTGTGCTCTGCGAGCTACCCCGATGGGACAGTGTTCTCGGACACTTGGAGTCCTTTCTACTATGATCTGTGTGTTTGTGGGACAGCCCTAGTTCTGACCCGACAGCTGCACGGCTGGAGGCTGGTGTGTGTGTGTGTGTGTGTGTGTGTGTGTGTGTGTGTGTACACGTGCGCGCGCGTGCAAGCACCCTCCTATATGGACACTGAAGTTTGGGGATGAGAAGCAGCTCTGATTTCCTCTGATCTGAGGGAATCCCCCACCTGCTTCCAGTGGATCTCCAGGCTCAGCAGTGAGATGGAGAGGAAGGGCATTTGAGACCCGCTTTTCACTGCTTGAATTACTAATTCAGGCCAACAGCAGGTTTCTTTGTCACATGGGGGAATGAGGGTAGAGCATGGAAGGAGAGAAAGTGTGTCCCATACCAAGAGTAAGGGACAGTATTTTTCTAGGGCTCAGGTGAACTATTCCCAGTCCCCCACAAACAAAACATGCACACAGTGTCACAGAGCCATCCCTCAGCATCAAGGTCAAATACAAATTCTCATTGTCTATAAATAGGTCTCAGCACAGAGCTGATAGCTAGGGATGCTCGAGACAGGCCCCAGGACAGATGCTGTGAATCCGCCATGGCTTGCTTGCCCCAGAGGCTGAGGGTCTGTAAGGCAGTTTGATGTCGAACCGATGAGGGGGACAGGGGGGCTGTCTAGGGTCGCATGTAGCAGAGGCTGAGTGGTCCTGAACAGGTTTGGACCAATTTATTTACTCAGTTTCCCTGATCTACCACTGTGTGTGTCTCGTGGGGAGCTTGTGCACAAAGATTTAGCACAGAAATAAGTTCTGGACCCATCCAGTCCCTGCTCAGAGCCATCAGAGGTGGAAAAGGCAGGATCAGAGCTGCGGGCATCATGCTCCTGAGGCAGGTGTCCCCGGGGCGGGATTCTCCTGCTTCTTCTAGTTAAATCACATCATGTCCTGGCTTGGCCTGCAGACCTCACTGTAGACAGTAGTGAGAGTTCTCCTCTTCTAGATGTGGAATGCAGACATACCCTGGAATGCAGACAGAGGGTTCCAGGAACAGCTGAGGGATGCAGAGAATCCAGAGGGACCCACAGAGATCCAGGGCTGCGCGTGACCTCCCCCAGTGCCCAGCATTGCAGGGACCCCAGGAGAATGTCCTTAGTTAATACTGTGTTGTCTGGAAGGGGTTATGGATGCATGGACACAAAAGCCGGCAGATGATTGGGATTGAAGGCACACACCCAGGCACAGAGAGACTAGGGGGAACCCAGGCTGCCTCCTTCCCCAGCCTCACCTTGTCCCTGCGGTCTCCAGACTCCTGCTGGCTCAGCTCTGCAGAGTGGATGCAACGATCATGTTCCCATGTTCTTCCTGTGATCCTGTCCCTGAGTCACACACAGATGGAGCTTGAGTCTCAGCCTGGAAGCCTGTCCCCTCCCCCTCCATGACCCCCATGACCATGGCCACACGTGCCAGCCTCCTGCAGGGACATTCCCTGAGCAGTAAAATGCAGGACAAAGGGAGTCCAAGGTCCAGTATGGGAGGGAGGTGTCTGGGTACAGGAAGGAAAGTGCAACCTGCCTCTCCCAGGCTCCACGTTCTTCCCACATGTCTTCCAAAGGTAGTATCCAGCTCCGAGGATCAGCAGCACGACCACAACAGACGCCAGGATACCGGACAAGTGGGCAGCACCGGTCTGTCCTTGTGGATCTGTTTCTGTCGCACACAGAGAGTGAAGAAGGTTAAGGCGACAGGGAACTGAGGACGCCCACTGCCAGGCACATGGAGACTCTGAAGGGACCTGGTCAGGAGCTCGAGAGGGAGGAGCATGGCAGGGGCTCTCACTCAGCCCGTTCCTGAGCTCCTGCTTGGGGCCCGGGTGCTGAGAAGAGCAGGACATGGTGCCCTCCATTGAGGAGCCCCTCAGCAGGGGGAGGGCTGACACATGCCAGGGGCAGCCGGCCAGAGCCATCCCAGGGCACTAGAGCTACAGCTTGTACCCAGGTCATCAGGGAGGGCCTCCTGGAGGAGGTGATGGGCAAGCCTTGTCTTGAGGGAGGAGTAGGAGATTGCCAGATATTCAGGGTGGGTGAGGCATGCCAGGGTGCAGAGCCATGACCAGGAATGGCTGTGACGAGTCCACAGTCCTGGGAGCTGCCGGGTGGGAGGCAGGAGCCTCTTTCCGGAGGGCCCAGAGGGGCCTGAGCCATGACCAGCCTCTATGGTCAGGGATACTAAGACAGTAGGTCCCCAAGCAGCTGGTGGAGGAGGGGTGGAGGAGCGAGAGGGCTCACAAGGAACCAAGTCATTCATTCATTCATTCATTCATTCAGGGACACGCTGACTGTGAGCAAAGGGCCTAAGGCCGAGGCTGGGACAGGCATTCCAAGGAGCAGCAGACATGGCCACTGCCCTCCAGGGTTCAGCCGGCACAGGACACTAATCCTGGGCCAGAGCATCAGCTCCCAAGGCGGGGCCACTGACCACTCCTTAGAGGAGACGAGGTGTGAGGGCAGGAC
>NW_026744616.1:0-2875 GCF_022355385.1 Mustela nigripes
ATCCATTCGTCCGTTGAAGGGCATCTTGGTTCTTTCCACAGTTTGGCGACCGTGGCCATTGCTGCTATAAACATTGGGGTACAGATGGCCCTTCTTTCTACTACATCTGTATCTTTGGGGTAAATACCCAGTAGTGCAATTGCAGGATCATAGGGAAGATCTATTTTTAATTTCTTAAGGAATCTCCACATTGTTCTCCAATGTACTCATGTCTTTTACCCATGTTTCTATTTGGTGCTTTATATTTTCTGATAACCTCTGTTTACATGACACTTGTTGCACACCTACTCAATGAAGATGATAGTAAGAATATCTGTGAATATAAAAATGCCCAAGACTCAGTCTCTACCTGTCCAATAGGTAGTGAGAAAAATATAATCACATGATTTCAATAAAAGGGGATAACTGCTGTAACTAAAATGACGGTTTAGTGTATTATGGAAGTATAAATGACAAGTGACTCAGAATCAAGACAATTTCCAGGACATGTAGTGATAACATATTTGCCCAGCAAATGTAAACACATGGGTACATCAAGACAAATGACTCGCCTTTTTTTTCTTCAGACCTTCAGACCTTTATTCTACAATGCTGAGAGAGAGAAAACACTCCTGGTCTTTTCCTATGGGAAGAAATATGCATATTAGAATTTCTACTTGGGGCGCCTGGGTGGCTCAGTTGGTTAAGCAGCAGCCTTTGGCTCAGGTCAAGATCCCAGGGCCCTGGGCTGGAGCCCCACACGGGGTTCCTTGCTCAGTGGGGAGCCTGCTTCTCCACTGCCTGCTGCTCCCCTTGCTTGTTCTTGCTCTCTGTCTTTCTCTCTCCCTAGCTCTGTGTCAAATAAATATATATTTTTTAATTTTCTACTTGCTTTAATTTTCTATAAAAAATTTGTAAGTCTGATATAAGACCAAAACCTAGATCTGTCACCCCAAAAAGCATGGAAGCAGTTGATTTTAGGCTCTGAGAAAAAAACAAAAGTAGAGTCTGAGTATCCAAGATGGCCTATAGGTCAAATACAATATGCTTGACTCCAGAGGTTTTCCACCTACCTGAAACTCTTAAGGAGAAAAAAGTCCTATGAGAATGTATATGGAAACTAATAGGTTTTTATAGTGTATTTCACCAAGGTGTGAAACTGATACATCAATAGTCATAATAGACTTTGTCATCAGATTTAATCTGTGAATAACTATGATTGAAGCTGGAGATAATTAAAAAGAGTTTATGACTGGTATTCCTGCCACTAAAATTAAAATTGAATTTGGAAAAGTGACATTAATATATACCCAAATCCCAAAAATATTTATTTGCCTATGTAAAACACGTTAATGTCCAACATCCTCTGAATTCACTGTTCCATCAATGTAAAATTTATCCAGCCAAATGGATTTCCTAGAATGTGCCTCACTCCTGAACACACACTCTCTCCCCTGTAAATTAGAAATGTTCTTCAAATAGAGTAAAAATTTGAGAAGAAAGCCAAGGAAAATTGAGATAATGTCACATCCTGTCTGACATCCCTCAATCTTCTACTCAGACCTCAGATTACTAAGGTCACAAAGTTATTAGTAACAGAGACAAGACATTGATGCAGGCCTACACCAAAAATCAAGAACTTAGAGCTTCTTCTAAGTTTTGGAAAATATTGGAATGACCTCAGGATATCAAAGAAATGTGGCTTCTTCTAAATGGGCACGGGTATGACCCCATCCAACCGAACACTTGTCCACATTATTATCTAGACCAGTAGACTGCTTTCCTAACCCAGTTTTAATTTTGTAAAATTTTCTTTATGCTAGAGCTAACATGTAAGCTGAAACATAGAAAGGAGATAAAACAAGGATATCCTAATTGATTGCATAGGCTCTACCCTTAAGGTCCATTTATCCATTCCCTCGATAGTCCCAAATGCTTAGCACCCTTAGTTATACAGAAAAACATTCCAAGTATTGAGCAAGAAAATAGTCTCTAAAGACTTAGGAGGATTTTGAGATTAGTGTGAAACTATAACACAAGGCTCTCCACTGGAGAATGTGGGTATAGTATTTGGGGGTCTTTCTGATTTGCTTTTTTCACACACAAAAAAGAGCTGCTTCTTTATTTTGAAAGATTTGATGAAGTGATGCTTATGAAATAGGACTATGTAAAAAAGTGAACATAAAATGACATATAATATCCAATTCCAAAACTGCAATATATATAGAATATGGAAGATATTGTTAAAAATGATTGAAAGTAGCCATCTCCTAGTGTTAGAATAATAGGTGATCTCTTTATTTTCTCACATTACTGTCCTGTATCTTGCAAATTCTCTCTAATGAGCATGTAATGATACTGTAAAGCTGTATGTCATCAAAAAATTAAATTAAATTAAAATTAAATAATATATGAAACTACAAAAAAGTAAAATTAACCAAAATTCTAACATAATTCTAAAGTTTCAACAATGTCCAGTGTGTTCACAATTCAAGACCTTTTCCATTCACTTGCTAAATAACCTTCTGCTAAATAGATATTTCATTGCCTCCTTCACATCCTTGTTTCTGAGACTATAGATTAAAGGATTCATCATGGGAGTCATAACCCCATAGAACAGAGATATAAGTTTGTCTGTAGCATCCAAGTCACCTGAATTAAGTGTCTCTTTAGACTTGGGCTTCATGTACATGAAGAGAATGGTTCCATAGAATATTATCACCACAGTCAGGTGGGCTGAGCAGGTGGAGAAAGCTTTGCTTCTCCCCTCAGAAGTAGGGATCTTGAGGATGCTAGAGATGATTAATGAGTAAGAGATGACAATCAAAAGCAGGGGCATCAAAGTGAATAATGTTGTGGCCACAAGCATGATGAACTCATTGCCTGAGATGTCAGC
>NW_026744617.1:0-2875 GCF_022355385.1 Mustela nigripes
GGGGTACAGATGGCCCTTCTTTTCACTATCTATATCTTGGGGGTAAATACCCAGCAGTGAAATTACAGGGTCTTTCATCCATTTTGAGTTATCTTTGTGTATGGAGTCAGTGAACGGTCCAGTTTCATTCTTCTGCATGTGGCTGTCCAATGTTCCCAGTACCATTTATTGAAGAGATTGTCTTTTTTCCATTGACGATTCTTTCCTGCCTTGCTGAAGATTAGCTGACCATAGAGTTGAGGATCCATTTCTGGGTTCTCTATTCTGTTCCATTGGTCTATGTGTCTGTTTTTGTGCCAGTACCATATGTCTTGATGATCACACCTTTGTAATGGAGTTTGAGGGTGGGAATGTGTTGCCCCCAGCTTTGGTTTTCTTTTTCAACATTCTCCCAGCGATTTGGGGTCTTTTCTGGTTGCATATCAATTTTAGGATTGTTTGTTCCAGGTCCTTGAAAAAGTCAATGGTATTTTGATAGGGATGGCATTGAAAATGTAGATTGCTCTGGGCATCATAGACGTTTTCACAATGTTTATTCTTCCAATCCATGAGCATGGAATGCTTTTCCATCTTGTGTATCTTCCCCTCCATTTCTGTCTTAAGTGTTCTGTAGTTTCTAGAGTATAGATCCTTTCCCTCTTTGGTGAGGTTTATTCCAAGGTATCTTACAGATTTTGGTGCTATGATAAATGGAATCAACTCCTTAATTTCTCTTTCTTCAGTCTTGTTAGTGTGTAGAAATGCAAGTGATTTCTGTGCCTTGATTTTGTATCCTGCCATGTTGTTGAATTTCTGTATGAGTTCTAGTCATTTGGAGGTGGAGTCTGTTGGGTAAAATATCATGTTTTCTGTGAGGAGAGAACTTCCTTGCCAAGTTGAATGCCTTTTATTTCTTTTTGTTGTCTGATTGCTGAGGCTAGGACTTCTAGTACTGCGTTGAACAATAGTGGTGAGAGTGGGCATCCCTGTTGTGTTCCTGACCTTAAGGGAAAAGCTCTCATTTTTTCCCCATTGAGAATGATATTTTCCACGGAGTTTTCATAATGACTTTTATGATATTGAGGTATGTTTCCTCTATCCCTACACATGGAAGAGTTTTCATCAAGAAACCATGCTGCATTTTGCCAAATGTTTTCTCTGCATCAGTAGAGAAGGTCATATGGTTCTTGTTCCCTCTCTTGTCACTGTGCTCTATCACACTGACAGATTTGCAGATTCTGAACCACCCTTGCCGCCCAGCATAACTCTCACTGGTCCTGGTGAATCATCCTTTTAACGGACTGTTGGATCCTATTGGCTAGGATCTTGTCAAGTATTTTGGCATCCGTGTTCATCGGGGATCTTGGTCTGAAATTCTTCTTTTGGATGGGTTGCCTGGTTTTGGGATCAGGTAATTCTGGTCTCATAGGATGAGTTTGGAATTTTTCCTTCTATTTCTATTTTTTGAAACAGCTTCAGTAGAATATATATTATTTTGTCTTTAAATGTTTGGTAGAATTCCCCTGGGAAGTCATTTGGCCCTAACTTCTTGTTTTTCGGGAGGCTTTTGATTACTGTTTCAATTTCCATGCTCGTTATTTGTCTAGTCAGATGATCTATATCTTCCTGTTTCAGTCTTGGTAGCTTGTACATTTCTAGGAATGCATCCATTTCTTCCCAATTGCTTAATTTGTTGTCATATAGTTGCTGGTGATAATTCCGTGTAATTGTTTCTATTTCCTTGGTGTGAGTCATGATCTCTTCCATTTCATTTATGATTTTATTGATTTGCATCCTTTCCTTTTTCTTTTGAATAAGTCTGGCCAGAGGTTTATTGATCTTACCAATTCTTTCAAAGTACAGGCTTCTAGTTTCGTTGATCTCTTTTACTGTTTTTCAGGTTTCTGTTTCATTGATTTCTGTGCTGATCTTTATTATTTCTCTTCTCCTCTTTGGTTTAGGTCTTATTTTCTGTTCTTTTGCTAGGATCTTTAGGTGTAAGCTTAGCTTGTGCGTTTGGGATTTTTCTAATTTTTTGAGAGAGTCTTAGATGGCTATGTATTTCCCTTTTAGTACTGCCTTTGTTGTATCCCATAGGTTTTGAATGGATGTTCTTTTATTTTCATTGGTTTCTATGAGCTGTTTAAGTTATTCTTCGATTTCTTGGTTGACCCAATCATTCTTGAGCAGAATGTTCTTTAACTTCTAAGTGTTTGAGTTCCTTCCTAAGTTCTTCCTGTGTTTGAGTTCCAGTTTCACAGAATTTTGGTCTGAAAATAGGCAGGCAATCATCTCAATCTTTTGGTATCAGTTGAGGCCTGATTTGTGACCCAGTATGTGGTCTGTTCTGGAGAAAGCTCCATGTGAATTTGAGAAGAATGAGTATTCTGTTTTTTTTTTGTTTTGTTTTGTTTTTTTTTGAAGGTGGAATGGTCTGTATGTGTCTGGGAAATCTATCTGGTCCAATGTGTCATTCAAAGCTCTTGGTTTTTTGTTGATCTTCTGCTTAGATGATCTGTCTATTGCTGAGAGTAGAATGTTGAGGTCTCCTAATATTTATGTATTACTATCAATATGATTCTTTATTTCGGTTAAAGATGGCTTATGTAGTTGGCTGCTTCCATGTTGGGGGCACCAATATTTACAATTGTTAGGTCTTCTTTTTAGATAGACCTTTTAATTATGATATAGTGTCCTTCTGCATCTCTTACTACAGACTTTAGTTTGAAATTTAATTTGTCTGATATAAGAATTGCTACCCAAGCATTCTTTTGAGGTCTGTTGGCATGAGAAATGGTTCTCCATCCCCTCACTTTCAGTCTGGTTGTATCTTCATGTTCAAAATGAGTCTCTTGTAGACAGCATATGGATGAGTCCTGTCTTTTTTTTTTTTTTT
>NW_026744618.1:0-2875 GCF_022355385.1 Mustela nigripes
TCAGGCTCTCTGCTCGGCAGGGAGCCTGCTTCCTCCTCTCTCTCTCTCTGCCTGCCTCTCTGCCTACTTGTAATCTCTGCCTGTCAAATAAATAAATAAAATCTTTTTAAAAATATATTTCTAATAAATTGAAATTAATTTTCCTTAAAATTATTTGAGAATTTTATTTTGCATTTGCCATTTATTCCATCTCATTAAACATCACTATCTAATGTCTACCTTCAAATAGCTACTAGCATTTTTAACATTTATACCACAATAAACTTTGATGGTTTAATAGTTGTCAAAGTATACTACAATGTTTAGCTATACTGCTATTGCATATAAAATCAGGACTTGGTAAAGCATACCAAATATACACAAATGTACATTTTTTATCCAGTAAGATTCAATTTATCTGAGGTAGACTTTTTTATATAGAAGTATCTCGAACAAATAGCAATATGTTTTTTTTCTTTTATAGATTAATACTTCCAAAAAGAGATAGCTTATTTGACAAAGTTTTTGAAACAAACTATGACCTCCTACAAAACTGAAGTGGTTGAAAAGACAAAATATTACTAAATCACCAACAATACTATGTTTTTATTCACTGGAATCTGGAGATTAAGGAAAAAATACACTCTACTCTAAGCCATGTTAGGTTGGAATTATTATCCTAATACTGTGAAGAAAATTTTCATGAAGTCATGATTTTTATGTGTGAAGTACAAGCAGAGAATTATCTTTAGGAAATGGGAGAAAATTGCAACTACTTTTCAAATGTAACCTTGACATTTTGAAAAATGCAGTCATGGATCTGTCCCCATGGGGACAAATATTTTACCCTTCATTTCTGCACCAAAATTCAGCACATCATAGCCAGATCTGATCTAATCTCCATGGTCTGTCTTAGGGGGGTTATATGCTGATAAAGATATGTCCCAATGAACAGCAAAGATTCACTGAATGTTTCTGTTCCCCACCATTTCAATTGATACTGACAGTCATCCTTTTTTTTAGCCTAAGGTTTTTCAAGATAAAAATCAGTTTTTATGCAGTAAAATAGATGATTCAGTTAAAAGAAAAAGTTTGTGAGAACTTCAAAGCAACCACAATCCTTGGGACTAAGAATTAGACCCTATGGCTCCATTCTCCCAGTAGGACACACTTACAGAAATCAACATTGCTTACAAACATCCAGAGTTTGCCTTCATTTAACCCCTTATTAATGATAAATGGAAGGAAAGTTTAGAGTCACTAAAATCCACTGCCACGTAGGTCATTATTTTCTTTTTTTCTCCTCTTTGCATTGAGATAATCTATACAAAAGTGCTTTACCTGGTACCTGAAATAAATTAGTTATCTAATAATGTGTTCATTGTGGTCTTTTAATTGTTTTGTTTCATTCATTTTTCCCTTTACACCTTGAAAAGATACTAATTAAGAAATTTTAATCAATACAGTCAAACAGCAGACATCTTGTTTATTATCTGCAGACCTTTCTAAATCTCTAGAACAAAAACAAAACTTTTTAATAAATCTCATCATTGGCAAGTTCTTACTGGTAATTTCATACGTGTGAGTCATTAAAATTTTGCCTCTGTGTATGCTGAGGAATAGGAGAACTTCGATTTTTGTCACTTTGCCAATGTGCTCGACTTAAGCATGATCTCTTCTTATATTTCAATGTTGCTGTCTATCATGGGGTCTGAGGACCTGGCCTTTGAAACCACTATAGAACTTGCTTCCAATGCAAACATAGTAATTTCACTTCAACACCATATCACAATATATCTAAACAGCAAAATCACATAGTTAACCCAATATAACTCAATAACTTATTCATTTCAGGGTTTTATTTTTTCTTATATGCTTTATATTTGTACTGTCCACATGGAATTTTGCTTTTATGTACCTCCATTTCCATAGTAGGCATATCAAACATTATGAACACAGTTCACTTACAAAGGCAAAAACTTTATGATAATTCATTTCATGCATTACTGTTTTTAACCTAATTGATTTTCCTTATGGAAAATTTTAACACATAAAATTACATAGTGCCTTTGTTTGTTTACTTACTTGCCATCTCTCTTCTACACTAGAATATCAAGTTTAGGAGGGCAGGAACTGTATTTCTTTGCTGCTATATCCTCATTGAATACAGTACCTAGCACACATCAGATGTACAATAAAGATTTGTTAGATGAAAGAGAAAATAAACAAAAGCACAATAAATGTCTGTCTGTACTTGTTCAATCTTATGGAGGGTCAAAAACTTACACTATTAGGTGGGGCAATATGGCTCCAATGGAATTGAATTGAGTATTTTGCTCCTCTTATGTCACTTAGGCTCTGTCAAAGGACCAGAAGGCTAGGGTGTGGTTAGATCCCCTAAATAAGAAATATATTAAGAGCTGACATTATTATTTGTAATCTCAAGGACTCCAAATTCTGTTTTTTTTCTTCCATTTGTATCTTCCTTTCCCCAAATTATTTTATAGAGATCTGTCTGATCTATTGATCAGAGATCAACACTCTAGGTCAGAAATAGCCTAATAGAATCTGTATTCTTAATATTTCTAATAATTTTCTAAAAATAAAACCAAAACCAATGTACTCATAAACATCATTTGAGAATCATAAATTTATGACATTTCTCTGTTTATATAATATGTGCACATACATGTATACTATATACTCATATTCTTACAAAAACAAGAATATAAAATGCATACACAAATTGAGAAATAAACCAGGAAAATAGTTTATAAAGAAGGAATGGTTCATATCAATTAAAATTGTATAAGTTTTCATAAATTTCTAGTTGGCATATTAGCAAATTGGAGGTTTTTTTGAATGGCCAATTATCTCCTTAGGAAGTATATATCTT
>NW_026744619.1:0-2874 GCF_022355385.1 Mustela nigripes
TACAAATCAAAACCACAATGAGATATCACCTCACACCAGTCAGAATGGCTAAAATCAACAAGTCAGGAAATGACAGATGCTGGCGAGGATGCGGAGAAAGGGGAACCCGCCAATAGTTTACTTTTGTTTTTGTTTCCCTTGTTTGAAGAGACATACCTAGAAAAATGATGCTACAGCTGATGTCAAAGAAATCAATGTTTGTCTTCTCTTCTGTTATTTTTTTTAAGATTTCAGGTTTCACATTTAAGTTTTTATTTAATTTTGAAGTTATTATTTTCTATGTTGTAAAATGTGGTCCAGTTTCATTCTTTTTTTTTTTTTAAGATTTTATTTATTTATTTGACAGACAGAGATCACAAGTAGGCAGAGAAGCAGGCAGAGGGAGAGGAGGAAGCAGGCTCCCTGCTGATCAGAGAGCCCAATGTGGGGCTTGATCCCAGGACCCTGGGATCATGACCTGAGCCGAAGGCAGAGGCTTTAACCCACTGAGCCACCCAGGCACCCCAGGTCCAATTTCATTCTTGTTAATGTAGCTTTCCAGTTTTCCAGCAACATTGAAGCATTAGGGTATAAGATGACAATAGGTGGGCTTGTGATAAGTAATTTTATGCATCAACTTGATCAAAGTATGGGATAACAAGATATCTCCTAAAATATTGTTTCTAGGAGTTTCTATAAGTATATCTATGGAATTAATGTGCACTTCTGCGTTTTTGGTTCTTCACCTTACAGATGTCAGATGATGGGACTTCCTGATCTTCATAATCATGTGTACCAATTTCTTTAAAAAAATTTTTTTTGAGGGAAATTGGAAGGGAAGGTGAACCATGAAAGACTATGGACTCTGAAAAACAATCTGAGGGTTTTGAAGAGGTGGAGTGTGGGAGGTTGGGGGAACCAGGTGGTGGGTATTGGAGAGGGCACGGATTGCATGGAGCACTGGGTGAGATGCAAAAACAATGAATACTGTTATGCTGGAAAAAAAATGAAATATATATATATTTGAGAGAGAGAGAGCACTTGAGGAAGCAGACAAGGAGGAGAGGGAGAGGAACAAGCAAACTCCTTGCTGGGTGCAGAGCCTATTGTAGGGCTTGATCCCATAACACTGAAATCATGACCTGAATTGAAACCAGGAGTCCCATGTTTAACCAACTGAGCCACCCAGGTGCACCACATGTGCCAGTTTCTAAACAAATCATATATAAAAAATAAGATTTACACTTATAAGTGTATATATGTATATATAAGTATACTTAAGTACACTTCTATCCGGTGTACTATATATAATATATATAACTGTTATTATGTATGTTATTGTATATATAGTCTTATTTTTAATATTATAGACTGATAGAAAAAATATACATATATTCTATTTTTCTGGAGGATACTAATTAATACTGTCTTCTTTATATTATGAATATTTATTTTTCATCAGATGCATGATTTGTGTTTGATTTAATCAAATAGGTTGCCTTTTCACTTTCTTGTTAAGAATATGTACTTTTGGACCCCCCGGGTGGCTCAGTGGGTTAAAGCCTCTGCCTTCAGCTCACTTCATGATCTCAGGGTTCTGGAATTGAGCCCTACATCAGGCTGTCTGCTCAGCAGGGAGCCTGCTTCCCCCCCACTCCCCTCTCTCTGCCTGCTTCTCTGCCTACTTGTGATCTCTGTCTGGCAAATAAATAAATAACATCTTAAAAAAAAGAATATGTATGTTAGTCTTTTTTTTTGGGGGGGGGGGTATCTCCTATTCTATTTCCTCTATCTATGTATGTCCTTTTTCCTGTGCCATACAGTTTTTTAAATATTAATTTATTTATTTGCAACCTAACCATATTCATTATTTTTTCACCACACCCAATGCTCCATAGTGTATATGGAACACATCTTCCTTATCCATTCATCTGTTGAAGGACATCTTGGTTCTTCCCACAGTTTGGTGACCATGGCCATTGCTGCTATAAACATTGGGGTACAGATGGCCCTTCTTTTCATGACATCTGTATCTTTGGGGTAAATACCCAGGAGTGCAATGGCAAGGTCATAGGGAAGTTCTATTTTTAATTTCTTGAGGAATCTCCACACTGTTTTCCAAAGAGGCTGCACCTACTTGCATTTCCACCAAAAGTGTAAGAGGGTTCCCCTTTCTCCATATTCTCTCCAACACATGTTGTTTCCTGTCTTGCTAATTTTGGCCATTCTAACTGGTGTAAGGTGATATCTCAATGTAGTTTTCATTTGAATCTCCCTGAGGGCTAGTGATGATGAACATTTTTTCATGTGTCAGATAGCCATTTCTGTGTCTTCATTGGAGAAGTATCTGTTCATATCTTCCAATTGAGCCACCCAGGCAATCCTACTTGATTACTTCTGACTACTTCCTGTATGTTTGTTATGAACTGATTTAAGTATTTGAGTGCTCCCATGTTGGATACATATTTATTATTATATATCTTCTTGTAGGAGTGTTCCCTTAATGATTATATAGTAGCCTTCTTTATCTTCTGTTACACCCTACATTTTAAGGTCTGTTTTGTTCCATATAAGTATTACTATCCTGGCTTTCTTGGCACATCCATTTGCATGATAAATGTTTTTCCATCCCTTCATTTTCAATATTCAGGTGTCTTTAGGTCTAAAATGAGTCTCTTGTAAGGCAGGATATAAATGGGTCCATTTACATTCAAAGTAATTATTGATAGACATGTATTTATTGCCATTTTGTTACTTGTTATTTTTAAAAATATTTAATTTATTTATCTGACAAAGATCACAAGTAGGCAGAGAGAGAGAGAGAGGAAGAAGCAGGCTCCCTACTGAACAGAGAGCCCAATGTGGGGCTCTATCCCAGGACCCTGGGATTATGAC
>NW_026744620.1:0-2874 GCF_022355385.1 Mustela nigripes
GCACAGGTGGAAAGTTCTGGAACAGTCTTCATGGCAGTTTGGAGTCATGAGTAACTGTATAGTCTGAACATTCACAGGTGGTGGAACAGCTAAAGAGACTCAAATGTTCATACCCAGCAGTACTGTGTAGCTTTGAAAAAGAAGTAGTTAGAGGCATCTGGGTATCTTATTTAAGCATCTTTCGGCTCCGGTCATGATTTCAGGGTCCTGGGATCAAGCCCCCTGCACGCGCTCTCTGCTCAGCCGGGAGTCTACTTCCTTCCTCTCCTTCTGCCCCTCCCCCTGCTTGTGTGCGCTCTCATTCTCTCAAATAAATAAAACCTTTTTTTAAAAAAGAAAAGGAATTAGATCTTTATATAACAATATAGATGAAGGGCCCGTGGGTGGCTTAGTCAGTTAAGCATCCAACTCTTGATTTCAGCCAAGGTCATGATCTTTTAGAATTGTGAAATCAAGCCCCAAGTTAGGCTCTACCCTGGGCATGGAGCCTGGTTAAGATTCTCTCTCTCTCCCTCTTGCCTGCCCCCCTAAAGCAAAACAAAACTATATATATAAATATATATACATATGAAATAATATAGATGATTCTCTAAGACTATAGGGGGAAGAAAGCCAAGTTTCAAAGTGGTAAATAGATTATGATGCTATTTGTAGAAATATATACACATAATCCTTTATACTTTATATGAGTATGCATCCATGCAGCACACATCTATGTGTAAAAGCATATACAATGGTCTAGAAAAATATGTTCCAAACTAATAATAAAAGATGTTATCTCCAGGGAAGGGAGAAGGGGACCAGATTTGTGTGTGTGTGTGTGGGGGGAGTGGGGATGATCAAAAGGAAATGTATCCTTCTCTGATATTTAAAATTTTTTAAATTATATTTAAATTGATAAGTTAATTCATATACCTCAAATAATTCACTCATTTTAAGTATACAATCTATTTAAATCCATAAAAGGAAGAGTACTTATATAATTAGAGGTTAATACTAGTCTAACCCCCTTTGTGATAGGAGACTTTCCTCAGTGCATCTCTGAGCACTGATGGACTGTGACATGCTCACTGTTTAGTGCTTAGCTTTTTTTTTTTTTTTAAAGATTTTATTAATTTATTTGAGAGAGAGAGAGAGAGTGTGTGTAAGCAGGAGAAGGGGGAGGGTCTGAGGTAGAAGCAGACTCCTGCCCAGTGGGACTCGATCCTGGGACTCCAGGATCATGACCTGAGCTTAAGACAGTTGCTTAACCCACTGAGCCACCCAGCGCCCCTAGTGCTTGGCTTTTAAGGGCAGCTGGCATAGGTGGAAAGTCTTCTGAGGTAGTCTCTTTGTTGCTCTGCCTCTGAATCTGTCCCTTTGGAGCCATCTCAAATCAGCCTTTTCCATGGGCTGGGATTTTCACTGGTGCAAGATCCCTGTCATGCCCACCTGCTCTGGGGAGAAATACTCCCCCCTTAAAGGGGTTCCTTGTAGAGTCTGTAGGGTCCCAGGGATCACGCATTCCAGATCCCAGACTGTGCTGGGCACCTGGCTCGAAGCCATCCTAAAGTTGTGCAGAACAGGACCCTCTGCCCTGATGTTGCTTAACCACGACCTAACACTTTTTCAAACTAATGGTCTTTTGAATTATAAAAATAACTCACATTCCCTGTGGAAATTTAGAAAACACACAGAAATGCAAGAAAATAAAAGCCATTGATTCTCAACCTCCAGAGATAACTGTTGTTTAACTGTTTTAAAATTGAGATCATTCTATATACATGATTTTCTAACCTGGATTTTATTTAACATGTTTGCTTCTCTGTAAGAATGATGATTGACATACATGCAACACACTTTTTTCTTAGTTCATGGTTTTAAAATTATTTTTATGTTTATTTTTATTTTTTTTAAGATTTATTTGAGAGAGAGAGCATGTACATTCACTCACATGTGGACAAGATATACACATGTGGATGTGTACCTCACATGTGTACAAGAAGGGGGAGTGGTGGGGGGAGGGGCAGAGGGAGAGAATCTCAAGCAGATTCCCCTGTGAGCACAGAGCTGACAGGGGGCTTAGTCCCACGATCCTGAGTTCATGACTTGATCCAAAATCAAGAGTTGGACTGACCAAGCCACCTAGGTGCATCTGTTTTTTTTTTTTTTTTTTTTTTTAAGATTTTTAAAATTTATTTGAGAGAGAGACAGTGAAAGAGAGTATGAGAGAGGAGAAGCAGACTCCCTGTGGAGCTGGGAGCCCAATGCCAGACTTGATCCTGGTACTCCGGGATCATGACCTGAGCCGAAGGCAGTTGCTTAACCAACTGAGCCACCCAGGTGCCCCGGTGCATCTATTTTTAAATTTTTTAAAATATTATATTTAGGGGCACCTGGGTGGCTCAGTCATTAAGCAGCTGCCTTCAGCTTGGGTCATGGTCCCAGGGTCCTGGGATTGAGCCCCGCATCAGGCTCCCTGCTCAGTGGGAAGCCTGCTTCTCCCTCTCCCACTGCCTCTGCTTGTGTTCCCTCTCTTGCTGTGTCTCTCTCTCTGTCAAATAAATAAATACAATCTTAATAAGTAAAGATTATATTTATTTGAGAGAGAGATTGAGAGAGACAGAGGGACAATAAGCACGAGCAGGAGATAGGGACAGAGAAAGAGGGTGAAACAGGCTCCCCACTGAGCATGGAGCCCGATGAGGGACTCAATCCCAGGACTGTGGGATTATGACCTGAGCCAAAGGCAGATGCAAACTGACTGAGCCACCCAGGCACCCAGCCCTGGGATTTTTTTTTAAACGTTTCTTTTCTTTCTTTCTTCCTTTCTTTTTTTTCTCTTAAGATTTTATTTATTTATTTGACAGAGAGAGATCACAAGTAGGCAGAGAG
>NW_026744621.1:0-2874 GCF_022355385.1 Mustela nigripes
CCTTTGTACATCCCCATTTATTTATTTATTATTTTATTTCAATTATTCTTTTAGTTAATTTTCACATGTTAACAAAACCAACGTTTTTGTCTAGCAGACAAGATCTTAAATCCTAACAAAAGTCAGTTTTTTCCTTTTAATTTTTTTTTAAGTTTGAGAGCCTCATGTTCTCTCTTGCTGCTTTAAATACAACTCAAAAAAATAGGAGCTAAAGATTGTATTTATGTATTTGAGTGAGAGAGAGCATCAATGGTGCAGGGGGAGGTAGCTGCAGAGAGATACTGAGGAGTATACTCCCTAATGAGCAGGAAGCTCGATATGGGGCTCGATCCCAGTATCCTGACTGAGATCATGACCAGGACAAAGGCAGGTACATGTGCAAAATCCTTTTTTTCTGGGAAACAATACTTTACAAGAGATGTTTGAAAAAGTACTGGGGAATCAACTTTAATCGGAGATACAAAAATTTAATTGACTTTTGTAAAGCTACAGGGATCCAAATGATGGGAATCTCAGCCCTTTTAGGTTTTGGACTACAGAGTATTCCTCTCTGTAATATTTTATTTTCTTTCATGTCTACTAACTCCAGTCCAAGTTCACTGTACTCTTTTTAGATAGTGTAAAACATAGCAAATAATACCAAACAAGTGCCCAATATTCTACATATATTATATCATTTCTAACATATAGAAGTGTATTATCAATGTTGGTCTGTGAACGAACATAATTATGCTAAAGTGTGTTTTGTTCTCCAAGAAATTAAATGCATGATTATCACACAATTATAAAATACTTGTGTCAAAAATTTTTATTCAAAAATTAATGAGAAGCAGATATTAAAACTAGTTCACATGGTAATTTGGGATATAAGCAGAGTTGTGCAGCAGAAGTGCTCTGGGCCCATAATTTGGGTTATAGAATTTATGTTTTCTAATGAAAAATCATTAACTTGCATTTTTGTTAACAAGAATCTTGTGCATTACCATCAGTTTTCTACATTATAACCTCTTGCTCTACAGTTTGTAAATAACTTTGTCAATAGCAAGCTAATAAACGGTGTGACTCCAAAGAATTGAGATAATCTCCAGGGTTTCTGCTACATAATGCCCAGCACTCCATTGAAAGGACACCTAAGAATTTATTTTGCCCAAAAATTTGATCATTTTTTTCACTGTCCTTACCTATTTTCCAAACCTAGTCCTTTTGCATCACCTTTCAGTCTACGGACAACCCTGTATCTGATTGACGTGTTAATTCTGGGAATGTTTTGCAGATTAATTTGCTTGCCAGAGGTGGTTCCTCTAATTGATGTCTAAGAACCCTAATTAGTTAAGAATACTTTTTTTAACATTTTCATTGCTATTTATTATTATTATTATTATTGCTAATATCTCTATTATAAATAATTCACAAGGGCATCTTTCTGACAAAAGACAAAGAGCTGGCTACTAGTAGAAAAAGTACATTTGACTCTGTCAGTGAAAATGGTAAAGGGACTTGAGAAAATAAGGCAAAGCACTGGAATTATGTCTTAAAACTTTAAATATTATAGACACATTTACTTAATTTCTAATACTGTTGTTGCTTATAATTAAATAAGATGTTTTCCGTGAACCACACATTACAGCAAATATATTGTTTATGCAGATTAAATTTTCATCAAAAGGGACGCCAGGGTGGCTCAGTTGGTTAAGCAGCTGTCTTTGGCTCAGGTCATGACCCAGCGTCCTGGGATCAAGTCCCACATCAGGCTGCTTGCTCAGCCGGGAGCCTGCTTCTCCCTCTGCCTCTGCCTGCCATTCTGTCTGCCTGTGCTTGCTCTCTCACCCACTCTCTAATAAATAAATAAAATCTTAAAATAAATAAATAAATAAATTCTCATAAAAAAATTGTAAGTGCATTTTATTGTAGGATCATGATCAGCATTTTGCAGATGAGAAAAGTGAAATTTAGAAAAGTATGTCTCTTCAAATCCCTCATAAAATATCTGGCCTAGATAGAAGGATATACTATCACAATTGAGGAAGATAATTGAGATTACTTAAAATGATAAACTTTACTGTTTAGGGTTTTTTAAAAGTTTGCCACAGATTCAGATTCTTTTAAAATATAGATCTATTTTGTGTAAAGAGAATGCACTGAGAAGTAAAAAGAAAGTCATATATCAGTGCTACCAACTAATGGCTATAATATCATCACCTTATTTATGAACAATGAAACAGCATGCAATATTTAGATCAATTTAAATAAATTCCTGTTTATTTTATATATTTATAAATTTAAATAAATTCCTATTTATTTATTATTAAAGAAATTCCTCTAACAAACAGTATGTTTTGAAGGTTGCTAGCAGAAAAGTGTTGTACTACATGGAAGTAATCAGAAAATATGATCTAAACTTCTGCTTTCAAGGGTGCCTGACTGGCTAAGTGGGTTAAAATTCTGCTTTCAAGAAGCTATAACAGTAAGTACTGAGTATTAGCTATTATATGCCAGGGATGAATAACTGAAATCTACATTTGAAACTAATGGTACACTATATGTTAACTAATTGAATTTTAAAAAGTTAGTAAAAATATACCACTATTTTATAAAATAATATTCCCAACAGGCTCCTTTGCTTTAAAATACTCACTTTGTAACGAAAATCATTACTTTTGTCTAGCCAATTCTTACATCACTGTTTATCCCTTCCCTGCTTTATCCCTTCCCAGTATCAATAAAGGCTCACTTGGGTTACCTAGAAGCCATGAGAAAGCTTGTAATAGATCTGGCTGGTTTTCACCAGCAATTTGACCACCATGTGCACAGGGAAGTCTATTGATAAAGGCTTTATTGCAATAAATTGCAAATACATGGATGATTTTGAATTCT
>NW_026744622.1:0-2874 GCF_022355385.1 Mustela nigripes
GCCTCTTCACTGTCAGCGCTGGATTCAGCTGCCTCCACCTTTCGTAACTCCCCTATACGTTCCTACCCTGATCAATATTGACCCGAGCAGGTAGGGACAGCTCTACGCCCCTATTCAGCACGAAGAAGTTACAGAAGATGAGACCTTCCACCTTCAACCACCTTAAAGATTTAAGGGTCAAAATTGTTCAGGGGGGAATGATGAGGGAGCAGGAGGCTGGCTGAGGACAAAGCAAAAGCTGGCGCCTTGCACCCCCTCTTCACCCTTTCCCCTCCATAAGTGTAGCATCCCTCAGGCAGCCCTGACTGCCATGAACAATAAGCAAATAGTTAAGTTGCAGAGCTCACAATCCTGCTAGACAGGAGTCTCCCTTGGCTTACAAATGTCCTAAATCTCACTAACAAAGACGATTGATAGCAGGATTGTGAGACCCCACCAAAAAGTCTCCCAAAGATCTTAATGTCAATGGCTGGTCTAAAGACAACATTGATCCAGCAGCAAGGGCAAGGCCTCCGGCAGGCCTGGAACATCCTGGCACCTTGTAGGCCCTCTTTAGCATATAAAAACTCCACTGACACCTCCCTTCCCTCACCTTCCCCCAACAGCAGGGTACAGAACCTGCCATCCCTCACAACCCAGGGCAGCAGCTCTTCCTGCCCACGGGTCCTGTCCCGTGCTTTAATAAACCACCATTTTGCACCAAAGATGTCTCAAGAATTCTTTCTTGGACATTGGCTCCGGACCTCAGCCCACCAAACCTCACCTAGGTTCTAGAACTTCATCACTATGACCGGGGCCCGCTGGTTGTGGTCACCGTCATGCCCACAGCCTGAACACCACCTCCCTCCAGGAAGCTCCCTTCTCTGAATTCTGTGTGGTAGGGGTACATGGCTGACTATTAGGGAGCACTGCATAAGTCGTACCCTGTCGCTCACCCAGACGCCCAGCTCCTCCCGGAGCCACCGAATGCCATACAGAGCTAAAGCTGGGAGCAGGGGCTCACTGTGGACACCAGTGACGAGGGCCCAGGTACCTCAGCTCACAAACCCATTACGAGCATATACATTTAACTCTAGCTTTAAGAGGTTTCTCCTCTTACTTCTCAGTCAAAAAAGACTTTAAGCCGAGTAAACCAACAACAAACCCTAAGATAAAACATTTAACCATGTTAATTTCGAAAGCCCTATGTCGTCTTCAGCATCTCAAGGTCACACCTCCCTTCAGAATGATTACCGAGGGTTGCTTACACGATACACAGAAAAAAAACCTCTTAGGATGTCCAGCCTCTAAGAGAAAAAGCAAACAGCTCAGAATGCAGCCAGCCACGGCAAAGGAACCACCGACAAAGCCAAACACAGAGGGGCCCCTGAACATCTGGGAATCTGCCTGTTCCTTTGCCTCCTTAGAGGAAACGAGTCACAAGACTGCTTGGAATGGGAAATGAGAAGGGCAGAAGCCCGGAAACCAGCGCGTTCTGAATTTCGTGCTGCTTCCAAGGAATGAGCCCGCCTGCTGTGTCAGTTATTTACACAGTGGGCAGGTGAGGCTGACAGCTTGAAGGGGTTATTTTAGAGGGAGAGCTGTAAGTCTGATCAGGAGAAGGTTCTGGACCCTGGGGTCCCAGCACGCATCTCCAGCTTCCAGGCTGACCCTCCCTTCAGACAGGGTTTAAGAGGCAGCAGGGCAAGCATGGTCTTTGTATTTAAATCACCTCAAGGGGGCCCATATCTCCAGGCACAACCAGAAGCCAGGGAGGAGAGGGAAGGGGGAGAGGGAGAGGGTACCTCCACTCCTATCTGCTGGCTGCACTTCTGGAGCGCCTGATCCATGAAGCTAAATGCGTGGACAGAACAGAAGGAAGAATCTGGGAAAACTGGAAGACTAGAAGAGATAGTCGCGGACTAGTCTCAACCTGAACCACAGAAACACCTCTGCCTCCCTCCCCTCCTCCCCTCGGCTGGGCACCAGGTGCCTCCCTACTGCACTCCAGATGCAGATCCAAGCTCAGGGGTGCCCAGTGCCGATGCCTCTCTCCGGCGCAGGGACTCTAGGGAATCAGCGGGACTCCTAGACAGCACCTGTGATCTCTAATTTAAAACCAAAACCAAAATCCCCAACCAGCCCAAGCCAGCACAAGCAGTACATATTTATGTGTAAGACACCTATGCACACATACACATTCACTTATCTACACACACACACACACACACACACGCTTTTGCAGCAGAAAGCAGGCATGAAACCTGTTCCCTAAGTCCTTTGCTTTCCTCATCTGCTTCTAGCAGCAACAGCCATTTCTGCTACGGATTTTCCTATTCGAGGGTTGATCACAGATCCAAATGCCACCGTCCTGTTTGCCACCCTTTCCTACTCCACCGGCCTGCTGACGTCTGTCAGTGAACCAGGGAACAAAGATGGAAGACAGGCCCAAGCTGCCTTCCTAAAGTGGGGTTATATTTGACACTTTAATAAACCTCAGAGCCTGAGCCTCTCTGCTCTCAGACTGGCCAGGGTGCAGCTCTCACTCTTACCAAACCCGTCCATCTCTCCCCCCCCCCCACCGCGGGGCACAAGGGTTTTCTCTGCCCGGCATCTATTTCCAGGCCCCATAAATCATATCCCATTGTTCCAGGCCATCTGAACTCATGCTTAATAAACCATCCACCTCACCCTTCTGCCACCATCCCGAATTTCCCACAGGGAAAGACTGTTTCAAGAAGAAAAGGAAATTCTTCATTAGGGCTGGATTTTAAAAGCAAGCTTCCACAAAAAAAACGGAAAACAAAATTGGGTATAAATACCATCCAATAACCACTAAATGTCTTTCGTTAAAGCACCTGCCTGCCTGTGATTCTCGGGTCCAGATGTGAGCTC
>NW_026744623.1:0-2873 GCF_022355385.1 Mustela nigripes
AAAAAGTTTTTTCCAAGCGCTTACCACCTCGTGGCTTTCTGTCTATATATCTTGTCTATTTGTTTGTCTCTCCACACTAGAACATGACTTACACCAGGACAGACTCTGTTTTCTTTACTGCTGTGTCCCCCAGCACCTAGAACAGTTCCTGGCACTCAGTGGGTGGGGGAATGTGCTAACTACTATATGGCATATTGTGTATAAAAAGAGATGGATAAGAAAAGATCCCACAGGATCTTGCCTTTTAGGTGGAAGGAGAAGAGGCGTATATAAACAGATCCTTGTGGTTTCACGACATGGGGTGCTCAGGGAGCCCTGGTGAGGGGCCAGGTGAATCAGAATAGCTTTCCCTGAGCAGGGACATTGGAGCCTGTCTTGCACGGTAAGAGTTGACTGCGGAGAGAGGGAGGGGTCCCCAAACCATCCCTTGTCCTTCTGCTTCAGTCACACTGGCTGGTGGCTGTTCTCAATCCTGAGGTCCAGGGAATGACCCGGCTAAAAGGAAGAGGAACATGTCAGGTAAAAGATTTAGGTTTATGTGCCTCTGGGTTAGCTAGGATCATGTGTTTCCTGGAACCAATCACTGAAGGAGAAAGATGGAATGCTCTCATTGGCCAGGCCCGAGTCACGTGCCTCTGCCCCACCCTCCCACCTGGTGGGAAAGGGTGGGGAAGGAAATCAACTCTTCAGTCCTGGGGACTGGGCATGCAGAAGCCCTGGTGCCAAGAGGGTAGATCAGGTGCTATTTCCATATGGGGAAATACATGCTGGGCACAAAACATGGTTACCACTTTTGATTTAACCACTTTCTTCTTTTCACATCCCCCGTAGCCTAATCTGTGTTCTGTTCTCAGTTTTCTTGTGCTCAGGACCCATCACACACTACATGCCGGAACCTTTGTTCTTTATCCAGGCTGGGGAGAGGCCCCTGGACACCAGTGTGAGGGTGTGTGTGTGTGATGTGGGGGAAACATCTGGTCATGCTGGGCAGGGAGAGCGGGTGTTGAGGGTGTAAAGCCGTCCCGGGTCCTTATAGTGAGGAGGCCGGGAGTACCAACAGAGCAGGCTTTACCTACAGACTGTTAAATAGGCTTTTCAGTTATTTGCTGACATTGTAAGTTCTTCTGGAATAGGATCCTATGTTCAGAGCAACTGAACTCTTAAAGGAGAAAACAGCTTGCATAGTGCCTTAGTCTGTTACCTTTGCTATAACACAACACAGACTGGATGACTTATAAATAATAGACACTTCTCACAGTTCTGGAAGCCGAACGTCTGAGATTAGAGTGCCATGATTGGGTGAGGGCGCTCTTCTGGGTGGTAGACTTCTCTAGGGTCCTCAAGAGAGTGAGGGAGGGACTATAGGGGAAGGGACTAAGCATCTCTCCGGTGTCTCATTCACAATCCCATTCACAAGGCCTCCACCTTCATGACCTAATCGCTTCCCAAAGGCCCCACCTCCTAACACCATCACTTTGGACATTAGTTTTCAACATATAAATTTTGGGAGGACACAAGCATTCAACCTTTGCTTTGCCCTTTGCTTTGCTTCTTAAATGCTCCTCTGTCCTTCAGCTGTAGAACAACCAGCCATCCTGGTTTGCCCAGGACAGAAGGGGTTCCAAAAACAGTTTTAAAACTAAGACTGTCTCAGGGCACCTGGGTGGCTCAGTGGGTTAAAGCCTCTGCCTTCAGCTCAGGTCATGATCCCAGGGTCCTGGGATTGAGCCCGGAGTTGGGCTCTCTGCTCCACGGGGAGCCTGCTTCCTCCTCTCTCTCTCCCTCTCTCTCTGCCTGCCTCTCTGCCTACTTGTGATTTCTCTCTGTCCAATAAATAAAATCTTAAAAAAAAAAAACACAAACCTAAGACAGTCTTGGCAAAGCAGAGCTATGAAAACAAATAAACAAACAAAAACACCTGTGGTTTTAGGACTTTCAGGATTCTGAAATCATGGAAAATTTAAGCATGTACCTACAAACTGCTTTAATAAAGCACTCTACTGCATCTTGCCAAAAGGGAGACCACTCCTACCACTCCTAGGTGTCGCAGGAAGAAAGAATTGAAATCACCTGTTCCTTAAGTAATTATCCCATGGTTCAATTGTAAGCAAAAGTTAGGCTCAGCACAATAATCACCTATTTATTCTGAAATATGTTTCTAGTTATTCTCTAATATAAATGATTTCATGTTATTGATGTATAACACATAGAGGAAACTGTACAATCAAAAGACTCAAATCAATGGATTATCATGAAGTTAAGACACCACATAATCACCACCCAAATAAATCGTTTTTAGTGGGGAAGAACCCACATCCAATTACAGAAGAATATTCTTTTTGTTCTCTAAGACATCAATTCTCTACATCTGGAAACTGTATGTTCTTTGAGCTACTGAAACTGACGCCCATTATTAGTTACCAGAATGCCAGATAGAACAAAAGAAAAATAATCCAACTCTTAGCAATCCTTATGAATTATAAATGGTTTTCCAATGATGGAAATTTTTACATAATTAGCATTTAACATTTAAGTGTTTCTGATTGAATTTTTTTTTTTTTATAAAAATGGGTGTATTTATGACAGTGTACATGTTTCCTTTCTTTTGGAAACTACTGCTATGGGTTTACTTGGCTACATCAGCTGTTCTTGATTCCAGTTTGCATAGTTTAAAGATAAATGTAGTTGAAAGGCCCTACATTATGAGTGATGCAGCTTTTTAAATGTTGCCAAAATGATGGTAAGAGCTGCACAGTACAATTCTTATTTTTTAGATGATTACTTTTTTAATAGCTAAAAAACTGAGACCATCTAACTGATGTATACAGCAGACTAAGGGGAGCCCTGGAGGGCCTGTGTGGGCACAAACCAAT
>NW_026744624.1:0-2872 GCF_022355385.1 Mustela nigripes
TCTTTATATGGAAAACCCAAAACACTCCACCTCCAAACTACTAGAACTCATACAATTCAGCAAAGTGGCAGGATACAAAGTCACTCTACAGAAATCAGTGGCTTTCTTATACACTAGTAATGAAAATAAAGAAAGGGAAATTAGAGAATCGATTCTATTTACTAAAGCACAAAGAACCATAAGATACCTGGGGATAAAACTAACGAAAGAGGTAAAGTATCTGTACTCGAGGAACTACAGAACCCTCATGAAAGCATTTGAAGAAGACACAAAAAGATGGAAGAGCATTCCATGTTCTTGGATCAGAAGAATAAGCATTGCTAAAATCGCTATACTGCCTAGAGCAATCTATACTTTTAATGCTATTCTGATAAAAATTCCACCGATACTCTTCAAAGAGCTGGAGCAAATAATGCTAAAATTTGTATGGACTCAAAAGAGACCCAGAATCGCTAAGGAAATGTTGAAAAACAAAAATAAAATGGGGGGCATTACGTTACCTGATTTCAAACATTACTATAAATCTGTGATCACCAAGACAGCATCGTGCTGGCATAAAAAAGGCACATAGACAAGTGGAAGAGAGTAGAGAGCCCGGATATGGATCCTCAACTCTATGGTCAATTAATCTTTGAGAAGGCAGAAAAAAATATACAATAGAAAAAAGAATATCTCTTCAATAAATGGTGCTGGGACAACTGGGCAGCTATATGTAGGAGAATCAAATGGGACCATTATCTTACACCATACACAAAGATAAATTCAAAATGGATTAAAGACCTCAATGTGAGACAGGAATCCATCAGAATCTTAGAGGAGAACATTGGCAGTAATCTCCTCGATATCAGCCACAGCAACTTCTTTCAAGATATGTCTCCAAAGGCAGAGGAAACAAAAGCAAACATAAACTTTTGCAACTTCATCAAAATCAAAAGCTTCTGCAGAGCAAAAGAAACAGTCAATAAAACAAAGAGGCAACCCACGGAATGAGAGAAGGTATTTGCAAATGACAGTACAGACAAAAGTTTGATATCCAGGATCTAAAATGGACTCTTAAAACTCAACAGACACAAAAACAGACAATCATATCAAAAAATGGGCAGAAGATATGAACAGACACTTCTCCAATGAAGACATACAAATGGTTATCAGGCACATGAAAATGTTCATAATCACTACCCATCAGGGAGATTCAAATAAAAACCACATTGAGATATCACCTTACACCAGTTAGAATGGACAAAATTAGTAAGATAGGAAACAACATGTGTTGGAAAGGATGTAGAGAAAGTGGAACACTCTTCCACTGTTGGTGGGAATGCAAGTTGATGCAGCCTCTTTGGAGAACAGTATGGAGATTCCTCAAGAAATTAAAAATAGAGCTTCACTATTACCCTGCAATTGCGATACTGGGTATTTACCCCAAATATACAGATGTAATGAAATAAGGGCCATTTCTACCCCAATGTTTATAGCAGCATTGGCCACGGTCGCCCAACTGTGGAAAGAACCAAGATACCCTTCCATGGGCAAATGGATAAGGAAGATGTGGTCCATATACACTATGGACCATTATGCCTCCATCAGAAAGTACGAATACTCAAATTTTGTAGCAATATAGATGGGACTGGAAGAGATTATGCTGAATGAATCAAGTCAAGCAGAGAGAGTCAATCATCCTATGGTTTGACTTCTTTGTGGAGCATCACATATATCATGGAGGACATGGGGAGACAGATAGGAGAAGGGAGATGGAGGATATTGGAAGGGGAGGTGGACCATGAGAGACTATGGACTCTGAAAATCAATCTGAAGATTTTGCAGGGGGGGGTGTGTGGGAGGTCCAGCTACAAAGTGGTGGCTATTATAGAGGGAATGGATTGCATGGGGCACTGGATGTTGTGTAAAAATAATGAATACTGTTATGCTGAAAATTAAAAAAAATTAATTAAAAAAATCTATATAAAAAACCAGAATATTGGGAATGAATTAAAATTAAAGTTGTATCTATGAAATAGTGGTGGTTGTTCTCTTGTAGTCTTTTATTTTTTTCTTTGCTGCTTTTATTTCTGAGGGAGGGTTCTGCCACGTGGGTTTTCAGTCAATGATGTTACCTGATTTAAGTCCTCCCTCCCCGCTCATGGGGGTGGGCTCTGAGGAAACCGGTTTTTTCAGGCTTTTGTTTTCTGGAGGTTTTTATATTTGTTCACTTTTTCTCTCTCGCCTTGACTGCTTTTGATGGTCCTTGGAGTTTTAGAGGAAAGTAAACTGCAGCCTGAACTCCCTGACAGAGAGAAAACTCTATCTGCTCCTCTGTAGGTTCTGCAGGGCACATATAAATTCCCTTTTGGCCAATGGAAGAGCTTATATTGAGATACGGTCCTATGGAATGCAGGATCTTTTGACTGTACTGAAAACCAAAGCAGCAGTGTGGGCAGCTCCAGACCACCAGAGTGGTTCCAAGAAGTGATTGCACACTGAGATTTCCCCACTGGCCTGGGCTTGGAGAACCTGGTCTTTCTGGGTCTAAGAGCGCCGGGCATGTGACACCTTTCATAGGGGAGGGTGTGGGTCACAGACGCCTCTCAGGCTCTGATAGTATGTCAAGGGTTTAAGAGCACCAAGCTGGGTTTTCAGGCAGGGGAAGGTGAGGGGTGCACGTGTCTCAGGCAAGGCTTGTCAATTTGCTGTATGGTGTGGCTCCCACCCCTTACAGAAACTGTACACAACACACCTCAGGTGCACTGGTGTCTCAGGAACAAAGAGCTGGTTAATCTGAACACTCTCTCTAGCTCAGCACCAGAAAATTCTAAACTTGTTCTGGGACATAAGCCCCTGTTTTTAGCCGCCTCAATTGTCACAGTTTAACCCC
>NW_026744625.1:0-2872 GCF_022355385.1 Mustela nigripes
GAGAGCCCGATGCAGGGCTCCATCCCAGGACCCTGAGATCATGACCTGAGCCAAAGGCAGCAGCCCAAACCACTGAGCCACCCAGGCGCCCCAATGTTTTACTTTTCAATATACTACTTAGAATATAAAACCTATTCCATTTTGAAAGAAGTTTACCGTTTAAAAAATGGTAATTTTCTCATTGTGTCTTCCCCTCTCATTGCTTTATTTTGAATAAAAAATTTCACAATAAACATAACGGCTGCTTTCCTTCTGATGGTCCCTCTGTTGGTCATATTGTATATGAGCCATGACAATTAGTTTTACAAAATTTATTGATGTTTGTTGATATGTTTTATCATAACTAATTTTCCCTCCCTTATCTAGATTCCCCAGCTCTCAGACAGGTGGACACTTCAATAAACCATACCCAAGGGATGTATCAAGTAATTCTTAGACATTCTCTCAGATCCTTGAGGTCTCATTTTCCCTAGGGATTTGCAATAGGTTCTGACAGAGGCACCACTGTGACAACTGATGTCCATGGTCTATCTCCTTCTAAGCTCAAGAGGTCACTGGCTTCCAAGTTTATCTATACAATTAATGCATTCCAGCAAGTTCTTTTTTTTTTTACTATTATCAAAGTTATTTTAACGTTTATATGAAGAGGCAAAGACTCACAATCGTCAACATAGTGTTGAAGGAGAACAAAGACTGAGGACTGACTTCAAAGTTTACCATAACGATGGGGTGCCTGGGTGGCTCAGTGGGTTAAGCCTCTGCCTTCGGCTCAGGTCATGATCCCAGGGGCCTGGGATTGAGTCCTGCATTGGGCTCTCTGCTCAGCAGGGAGCCTGCTTCTCCTCATCTCTCTCTCTGTCTGTCTCTCTGCCTATTTGAGATCTCTCTCTCTGTCAAATAAATAAATAAAATCTTTAAAAAAAAGTATACCATAACGATAAATGTAAGCAAGATATTGTAATACCACAGAAAGACTACATTAAAGGAACGGAATATATAATATCAATTATATTTTATATTTAATATAAAAGCAAAAGCAATACAAGAGAGCAAAATACAATCTTTTAAACAAATGGTTCTGGAGTAATGGTGAAGCTAAATGTAAAAATATAAAATAAAAATAAAATAAAATAATAAAATAAAATAAATCCAAGCAGATATCATACACTCTTCACAAAAATTAACTCTGATTGGATTATAAACCTAAACGTGAAACATGTAGAAGGTAATATAGAAGAAAATTTAAATGACCTTGGTTTTGGAAATAACTTTAGCTACAAAAGCAGAAGCACTGAATTAAAAAATGTCTACTCTGTGAAACATAATGCCAAGAGAATGAAAAGGCAAAGCACAGACTATGAGAAAAAATTTGCATAATACACATCTGGCAAAGGACTGTTAATCAAAACTACACAAAGACCCCTTAAATCTCAACAATGGGGGAAAAACCTGATTAAAAATGAGCCAAAGACATTAGCCAATACCTCACAAAAGAAAATATTACAGATGGCAAATAAGCATATAAAAAGATGCGTCACATCATATGTCATCAGGAAAATGCAAATTAAAACAAAAAAGAGACACAAGTGCATACCCAGAATCCAGAACACTGACAACAGAACACGAAATGTTGGTGAGGATGTGGAGCAACAGGAATGTTCTTCCATGTCTATTGAGAATAAAGAATGGAAAACAACTTGGCAGTTTCTTAAAAAGCTAAACATATTCTTGCCAGATGATTCAGCAGTAGCAGTTCTTGGTATCTATCCAAAGAAGATGAAATCTATACCCACAAAGATGTCTATAGTAGTTTTATTCATAACTGACAAAAGCTTGTAAGCAACCAAGATATCCTTCCATAGGTGAAAGGTCAAATAAAGTGTAGTACATGCAAACAATGGAATATTATTTAATGCTAGAGAAATGAATTACCACACCATGAAAAGGTATGGATATAAATATTTAATAAATATTTGATTTTAGGCTTCCACCTGTCTATCAATAGTATTAGTATATTTTAACAGTGAATGCTCAGCATTCACGAATTTACCTAATAAAATGTTTTGGGATCGGGGCGCCTGGGTGGCTCAGTGGGTTAAAGCCTCTGCCTTCGGCTCAGGTCATGATCCCAGGGTCCTGGGATCAAGCCCCGCATCAGGCTCTCTGCTCCGCAGGGAGCCTGCTTCCTCCTCTCTCTGCCTGCCTCTCTGCCTACTTGTGATCTCTCTCTCTGTCAAATATATAAATAAAATCTTAAAAAAAATGTTTTGGGATCAATATTTTAAATATTTCAACCTCTATGATTATATTCCTAATAATTTTGAATTGGGGTAAATAAACCTTAATTTTTTGTAACTTGTTTCTTATTGCAAAAGAGCTCAATGAAATGATAGAAAATAAAAATTTACAAAAAAAAAGTTTAGTTTACTATTGCCAAATTTAAAACTTTACCTTATATTCAAATACATATATTTTTCTAAATTGATTTATATGCTACTAAAACCAAAAACTTTTAGATATATTAGATTTCATATCATGCAATCAATGCCAGAAAGCCATCTGGCGATGACTTGTGTTAAATAGAGTTAAGATGGGTGTTATTACAATGCAAGATGTAAACAAAGATAGTATAACAATTGAGTATTACATAACTTTTCTGTTTTGAACAAGTTACTAATCTACATAAGGCTTTTATCGGCGACAGACTTGGGAATTTAACAAAACTTTTAAACTAGCATGTGCGACTCATTCCTAGAAAACAACACAATCAATAACATTTTATTTAGATTAAATCAAGACTATTTCTGCATTTGAATAAAAAAGGTAGCAACCCCAATAAGTTTATTGAACAGGAAAAGTTGAAATGCTATAA
>NW_026744626.1:0-2871 GCF_022355385.1 Mustela nigripes
CCTGGGCCCCCGGGTGGGTCGCTAGGTCTTGGCACATTTTCTGGGTGGCCACGACATGCCCTGAGTGAGAAAGGGCCCTCAGCCATGGGGAACTGGGCAATGTGCAGGGTTGCCTATCGCTGGCCAATTCTCACGAATGTTCTGCCCAAATCAATCCCAATTAGTGTAGAATGCTCGAGAGATCTGGCCAGAAAATGCCCGGCAAACAAGCTTTGGGAACCACACGTCTGCAGGGCTGCCCCCTGGGCCTGGCCTGGGATCCCGAATGTTACGTCTGAACCTGGCCAGAAAGCCCTCCGTGAGTCCGGTTCAGTTGAGTCTGACACCTCCTGCTACTTAGCCTATGGTGGTTCCCTCCATTGCACTGTCCAATTCGACTGGTAAAGCCCCGTGTCCCAGGAATTAACCCTTGCCTGCTTTCTTGGCCTTCTGTTTCCAGGATCCTCTCCCTTGGGCCCTCCAATTGGAAAACCCTGAGTTCCATGCCACATATCCACCTGCCACCCAGGTGGAAATAGTGCCTTTTAGAACTTTGGAAATGCCTTGGGGGCAGAGAAATCTTCATGCCCCCACTGAGGACACTCCCAAGCATCGGAGCCCCAGTGGCTGGAAAAGTCAGAGGTGGATGCCACAACCTCTTCCTCATTCTGCTCCGGGAAATATCCCCTGCACTAGGGCCCCTGGGTAGCCCTCATCATCTCAGTGCCTTTACTGGATGACTGCAACATGCCCAGCCTGAGGAAGGGCCCACGGTCATGGGGAAAGGGCGGTCCTCAGGGCTGCCCAACCCCGGCCAATTCTGATGAGTGTTCTGCCCAAATTGATCCAGATTGGGGCAAAACATTCTTGAGATTTGGCCGAAAACACCCTGCGTTCTCGATTCGGGTGACACATGTCTGCAGGGATGCCTGTTGGGCCTGGCCCAGGATCCCATGTTTTCATGAATCGGACCCTGCCAAAAAGCCCTCCATGAATCAGTTGGAGATGAGGCCAATGACTCCTGCTCCTTGGCAACCGTAGTTTCTCTCCCTGGAGCTGGGAGATGGGGTCTGCCATGCCCCTATTCCTTGGTCCTAATCCTCACCTAGTTTTCAGTCTTACTTTCACAGGGTCCTGTCTCTCGAACCCTCCACTGCAGGAAATCTGAAATCCACCCCATTAGTCCTCTTGCCACCAATTTGCAAACCGTGGTTTTGGAGCCTGAGTCAACCATTGTATGTGGAGACCCATGCCTGCCCTCCCCCCAACAAGGCCTTTCCACACCATCAGCAGCATAGTCTCTGCATGTTTTCCTGATGGCTATGCTAGCACTGTGCAAGAAACAACTATAGTCCACCAGAGACAGATGGTCCAAATAACCCATTAATGCCAGCCTATTCTCACCTTATGGGTTTAGGTAGAATGCTCATGAGAATTGGCAGGAAATTCCCTGGAGACCTCACTTTGTGCAGCTCATGTCTGCCTGAACACGGCCTTTTCTAGAGTCCTGTCCTCAGTGAGCTTGGCTAGAACTCGGGGAAAGCCCTCCACAAGCCAGCGGATGCAAGGCCAATGACTCTCCCTACTGAGCCCTGGGTGACTGCCTCGGTCCCAGAAGATCTGACGTACCATGCCCCTAGGCTCTAAATAAACTGTAGTTTCATTATTCATGCTTCCATTCTAAGGCTCCTGGCCCCAAATCCCCTCAGATAAAGGAGGTCTGAGTGACACCCCACCGCTCCACCTGCCACGTGGTAGGGATTCATGCTGATTGGAGTTGTGTCAAGCCCTCCAAGGGGGTGAAACCTGCTTGCACCCATAAAGCTTCCCTGACCATCACGCCCCCCCCTCGGCCATAAAGCCATATACTTGTGATGGAAGAGGTGTGTCCCCAATTCATCCCTGTGGGCAGGCCCCCTCAGATTCAGTATATATGGCCTGCAATGTTCCAAAGCCCTAACTCTAACCTTTCTTTGGGTTTTCGGGCTTCCATTCCAAGGGGCCTGAATTAAGGACCCCTGAGCAACACCTCAGGAATACGCCCTCCACATGGATGGAACCCATGCCACTTGGAGCTGCTCTGAACCTTCAGAGGGGCAGAAACCTGCATGTCCCCCTAAAGCCACTCCTACCATCAGTGACCCTCCAGAGACAAACCCTGATTCTTAAGGTGGCCAGATGAATGTCCTAAATTCTGCCTCGATGGGAGCCAATTTCAGCGTTGCCAAATTGGGCCTGCCATGTCCCTAGGTTCTAACCCAAATACTAGGTGGGGTATACAAGCTTCCATACCCTGAAGCCTGGCACCCACACCCCCCAGATTGGGGATGCCTGAAACTCACTCTGGCACTCCCCGGGTTCCTAGGGTGCAGTAGTGCCATTGGGAGGTGCATTCCTCAGAGCTATGAAACCTGCATGCCCCCCCAAGGACACACCTAGCATTGTTCAACCCCCGGACTCAAACCCGGAATCCAACCCCCTGCCTGGTACCTGCTCTCAACTCAGCACACCAGGGACCCTACCTCAGCAAAAAAAGTTCAGACCTGCCATCACCCTATGCCCTTATCATAACCCTAATTTGGGTTTTTAGGTTTCTATCCAAAGAGACCTGGCTCCCACTTCCCCAAGATTAAGGACAGCAGAGTGACACCATGTGACTCCACTGACCACGTGGGCAGACTTCTTGTGGTTTGGGGCTGCACCAAACCCTCAGACAGGGAGAAACCTGCAAGCCCCCCTAAAGCCTCCCTCAACATGAGAGGCCTTATGGCCATAAAACCGGATTCTGCTGTGCCTCCAGATGTATGGCCTGGACTCAGCCCTGTGGAGAGCCCGCATCAGCACTAGTACATTGGGCCTGCCGTGCCCAAAGGCCCTAACACTAACCCTATG
>NW_026744627.1:0-1249 GCF_022355385.1 Mustela nigripes
TCCCATTGGCAAGAAAACTTGTGGATGGCATGTTGTCCTAGGTTCAGTGTTGTTGAAACCAGTGTGGCCCATGAGGCCCAGCCCATGCTTGCTGGCCACATTGGTCACAAACACACATTGTGACCCTCAGCCTGAGCCCAGTCCTCAGTTAAGGCCTCTCAGGGCTGGATGGAGAGACAGCATATTGGGCTTGCCATGCCCCTAGGGCCCAATTTTTAACCATAGTTCTGGTTGTCCCTTCACTCTTCCCCAGGACTATGCTTTGGAATTCCTCTTTTGGTGGGACACCTGAGGTAACAAACCTGAAAGGAGACCTCCCATCCCAAGATTGACGAAAACAACTGGGATCGGGCCAAATGCAAAGAGAGCAAAACTCGTCCATGGCCCATGTGGCCTCCCCAACATTCCACGGCCATCGCTGATACAAAATTCAGAGACAAAAGACTGAGCCCGTGCCTCATACTCGCTCATTCTTCATATCGTGAAGAATTCTTCAGATAACAACATACACGGCACTCGAATGAACCCAAAATATATAGTCTAACCTGGGCACTAATGCACTGTCTGACAACCTGAACCCGGACCTCGTGACCAACACCCAGACAGCAGACCACACACTGAGCACATCAGACCCGCCATGGCCTTAGGTCATCATCTCTTCCCTACCTCAGTTTTCAGGCTTCAGAACCTAGACCTTATCTCCAATCACGGCCCAGGGGTGACTGTGATGCAGAAATCAGAACTCTTCCTTATCCATGGCAAGAAACCTTCTGGTTGGCATGTTGTCCAACGTTCAGTGTTGGAGAAACCAGCATTCACCCTGAGGCCCCGCCCATTCTTGAGTGCGACGAGGGCATAAACACGCATTGTGACTCTCAGCGTGAGTCCTGTCCTCTAGTACGTCCTCTCAGTGACTGGACTATTAGATGTCATAATGGGCTTGACATGTCCCTAGACCCCAATTTTTAACCAGATCTCTGGTTGTCCAGTCGCACATCCCCAGGGTTCTACTCTGGAATCCCTCATTGCTGGGACACATGAGGTTGAAAAACAAAACAAAGCAAATCAACAACAACAGATCAATGGACTTCTTCCATCCCACAGAATGACCCCAAACTCTTTGGGCGGGGCCAAACCCCCAGAGAGTAAGACTCGTCCATTTCCCATGAAGTCACCCGGGAAATTTCACGACCATGAGTGAAACGACATCCAGAGACAAAAACTTGAGCAAGAGCCTCACACTCGCCCT
>NW_026744627.1:1349-2871 GCF_022355385.1 Mustela nigripes
ACCATGAGTGACACGACATCCAGAGACAAAAACTTGAGCAAGAGCCTCACACTCGCCCTTTTTTCATATCCCGAAGAGTTCTCCTCATGGTCTGTAGATCAGTACTGCCATCCTATGACCCGAAACATAAGCCGAGTTTGTGTTTTCAGACAACTGCCCAAGCAGCCCTGGCCTACACACCCTACAGGCTCAGTCCCCTGGAGCCAAACCTGACCACTGTACTTGCCCTCTCCAAGGGAATTGTATGTGCCCATTCCAGTGGCCACAACCCTACTAATAGGATAAACCTCCAAAGTCCCTGAGGCCATCCCAATATTTTGGCTTCCCAGGATATTAGGGGCAATGTGGGCCGATCTGAGCACCTACTGGCACTAAGACCCGAAGACTGATGTGCCCAGAGGTAAAAAGGAACGAACAGGCCCCTAAGCACCTATCGGATCCATTGCTTTGGTTTCCAGGCATCTCTCCTCAGAGGCCTGGATTTCAATAACAGCATATGACTGTTTCTTGAATCACCCATCAGAACAAATCTCATCTACACATGGGAAAATTGCACGATGGAGCTATGTGAAAGCCTCTCTTTAGGAGAAACCTTCAGGGCCCCATTGCCACTGCTTCCTTCCAAGGTCTCCATAGACACAAAATCAAATTAGGACACATCCACGGGAGAGTCCATTTCAACTCAGCCTCCTCGGTTGCTCCCCCAGATCCAGCAGATCTAACCTGTCTTGTTGCATGGAGACAATTGGAATGCGAGGTGGGCTACCCAGCCATCCATCCTTAGAACCCTGCTCAGAAATGTGTCCTGGAGCCAACCAACAGGTCTCAATTGTCCTGCAGAAGAATCTTTGCAGTTGGGAGTTTCTCACAACTCCCATCGTGGGAAAACCTCCATGGACTTGTGAACCACCCCCCCTTCAAGATGGGCCATCAGGGACAGAATGTCCAACCTGAGCGATCGTCTGATCCTCGCCCTAAGTTCAGCTGCACGAGATCTCGATTCAGGTCTGTAGATTGTGTCTGCCATATCCTCACCGAGAAACCGAGGCTTAGCTTGGTTTCTCAGACTCCGTCCTCAGACTACTGGCCCACAAGCCCTCCAGTTTGGCAATCCAGAACTACAATGCAGCACTCTGCTTGCCCTCCAGAAGGAAAACATTGCCCTCTAGGGCTACCCAGGAACCACAAATGAGGATCAACGGGGCACGGCATTCGTCTGTACCAACAATATATAGGCTGACCTGGGCTCTAATGCCCTTTCTGACACAGCATGATCCTGGACCACCTGGCCCCACCCAGACAGCTGGCCGCAAACTGAGCACATCGGACCCATCCTGGCCTTAGGTCGTCAACTCTTGTCAACCTCGTTTTTCAGGCTTCGGAACCTAGACCTTATCTCCAATCATGGCCCGGGTTTGAAAATGATGCAGAAATCAGAACTCTTTCCCCATGGAAAGAAACCTTGTGGTCGTCATGTTGTCCAAGGTTCAGTGTAGTTGAAACCAGTGTGGCCCATGAGGCC
>NW_026744628.1:0-1040 GCF_022355385.1 Mustela nigripes
TAAGGCAAGCAGCAACAGCAGCTCACAGAACCAACTCTGCTTTCCCAACGACTGCTAAACTTTCGCAGAGATTTTCAGCTTGGTGCGAACCGCACTTCGCTGCTGCTTCCTCAGCAAGGCTTTGGGCGTCCGCTTTGTCGCCTCAGGGAAGAGAAGCCGTGGGAGAGCTGGTGCCTCTTGGGCCTTGCTTTCCAGGGTTCCATGTTCACGCCCTGGAATCACCCAACCAGGCCGAAGTAAGCAGACAGAGCCACAAACCTGCAGCTGCGTGCGTGGCCTAGGATGGTAATCTATGCACACTACCATCTCCCAGTGTAGGCAACGCTTGGCCTTTTGCACTGGCCCTCAGGCGGACTCATGGACAAGGCCAGTGCCTTCCACACAGAGAAGAGAGGCGACAGGATCCCTGAACACCGCCTGTGCACTAGATAGGGAGCTTTGGGGGATTGTCGCCACTCCTTCCCCGGCACACCCCCTGCCACCGACAACGATGTCACATCTTGGAGGAAGATGGCATCTGACTGCCCGTTTCTCGAGGGAGCTGTTTCTGCGAATTCAGGGTATGGTGCCTGGTAGCAAGCCCAAGTCTGCCCTACGGACTGTTGTCGAAGGAGATGCTCTGCCCTTGGGACCAGAGGCAGAGGACAGGCCTGACTTCTGCCCAGACTCATTCCTCAGAGGGGAGTACGCGCCCCTGCCCTAGACGAAATCTCATGTCTCCTTAGCAGCCAGGCTTCCATCTCACCGCACAGGGAGCGGGGGACACTTGTCTAGCCACAGGCCTGTTGTTTGGGCCACGGCAGGCTAACCTGCTATCCGAGCATTTCCTGAACCCAAGGCTAACGGCTCCTTCTCTTCTCTGTGGGCGGCGTGCCGTGTCTTCCCCACACTTGCTCCTGGGGAGCGTGGTGTCAGACATGTGCAACCACGCTTCTCTCTAAAGCAGAGGGGATGCTAGGGCAAAGAGTATTTCGCTCCATGTGGGTATCTTCCACCGTGCCGCCTTGGAGACTAGCTCAGCAAGCAGCAGCAGCATCCCC
>NW_026744628.1:1140-2871 GCF_022355385.1 Mustela nigripes
TTCGCAGAGGCTTTGGCTTGGAGCGAACAGCACTTCGCCGCTGTTTCTTCAGCAAGGCTTCAGTCGCGTCAGGGAAGAAGAGCTGCGGGAGAGCTGGTGCCTCGTGGGCCTTTTTTCCCGGGCTCCATGTTCGCGTGCTGGATTCACCCTGCCAGGCCGAACTAAGCAGACACAGCCACAACCCTGCAGTAGCGTGCGGAGCCTAGGATGGCACCCTATACACACTACCATCTCCCGGTGTAGGGATCGCTTGGCCTTTTACTCTGGCGCTCAGGCGGACTCGTGGACTAGACCAGTGATTTCCCCACAGGAAAGGAGAAGTGACAGGATCCCTGTACACGGCCCGTGCACGGGGATGGGGAACTGTGGGGGACAGTCTCCACTCCTTCCTTGGCACACTCCCTGCCACCCACATCGCTGCCACATCTTGGTGGAAGACGGCATCTGACTGCCCGTTTCTCCATCGGGCTGTTTCTGCGAGTTGCGGGTATGGCACCTGGTGGCAAGCCCAAGTCTGCCCTTGGGACAGGTGGCCAAGAAGATGCTGTCCCCTTCGGAGCAGAGGCACAGGACAGGCCTGCCTTCTTCCCAGACTCCTTCCTCAGAGTGGAGCACACGACCCTACCCTAGTCGTCCCCTCATGTCTCCTTAGCAGCCAGGCTTCCATCTCTCTGGACAGGGAGCGGGGGACACTTGTCTTGCCCCAGGCCTGTTGATCGTGCCACGGCAACCTATCCTGCTTCCCGAGCGTTTCAGGACCCCAAGGCCAACGGCTCCTTCTCTTCTCTGTGGGCGGCGTGCCGTGCCTTCCCCACACTTGCTCCTGGGGAGCGCGGTGACTGACGTGTGCAACCACGCTTCTCTCTCAGGCAGAGGGGATGCTAGGGAAAAGAGTATTTCGCTCCATGCGGGTATCTTCCACCGTGCCACAGAGACTAGCTCAGCAAGCAGCAGCAGCATCCCCAAATCCAACTCAGATTTCCCAACGAATGCTGTGCTTTCCAAGGGCAGATGACAAGGCAAAGAGGCTTTCGCTGTATGCGGGTTTCTCCCACCGCTAGACAGGGCTCAGGCAAGCAGCAGCAGCCCGTAGAACATTTCTCAGCGAATGCTGTGCTTTCGCAGAGGCTTTGGCTTGGAGCGAACCTCACTTCGGCGCTGCTTCCTCAGCAAGGCTTCAGTCGCGTCAGGGAAGAAGAGCTGCGGGAGAGCTGGTGCCTCTTGGTAGTTTTTTACCGGGCTCCTTGTTTGCGTGCTGGATTCACCCTGCCAGGCCGAACTAAGCAGACACAGCCACAACACTGCAGTAGCGTGCGGAGCCTAGGATGGCACCCTATACACACTACCATCTCCCGGTGTAGGCATCGCTTGGCCTTTTACTCTGGCGCTCAGGCGGAATCGCGGACTAGGCCAATGCTTTCCCTATAGGAAAGGAGAGGTTACAGGATCCATGCTTACCGCCCTTGCACTGAATAGGGAGCTTTGGGGGACTGTCCCCACCCCTTCCCCTTAAACCCCGTGCCTCCTCCAAGCTTCCACATCATGGAGGAAGACGGCGTCTGACTCCCCGTTATTTCAGGGAGCTGTTTCTGCGAGTTCAGCGTAGGCGCCTGGTGGCTATAGCATGTCTGCCCCAGGGACAGGTGGCCAAAGCGCTGCTGTCTCCTTGGGCCCAGAGGCTCAGGACAGGCATGCTTTCTGCCCAGACTCCTTCCTAAGAGTGGAGCACAC
>NW_026744629.1:0-2871 GCF_022355385.1 Mustela nigripes
GTCCATTGTGGCATAATAGAACCATTGATGAACCTCTTAACTGCGAAGGATACCAAAATTATTCTGGTCATTCTGGATGCCATTTCCAACATCTTTCAGGTAAGTCATAAGGTAGCGTTTGAATTGGGGTTTGATGGTAATGGATGATAACCAGACTCGGGGAGGGCAGCTAAGTTTACTTAGTAGCCACAGAATTAGAAAGGCTGTTAATGTGGGGCACACTCTTGGTAAGATGTGACAAGGGATTATAAGAGATTTAAAGGAGATGACAAGTGGGTGACCTGAATTGAAATCAAGTCTATATGTGGACACGATTCATTCCTATCTGTTTTGCCAAAAATCTTTAATTTTCTAATGTCCTACTGAATTTTGGTGCAATTAAATTTTGATGACTTAGTTATCTAATTTTATTTTTCTTCTGGTTCCCTTCCTTTTAACCCGAGTATGCTAGCATGTGGCACTTTGTCACAGTGGTTGGAGTTAAGTAGGTTCTACCTAATGGCTTTAAATTCCTGATTATGGAAATTTTACCTAGAAGAGTCAAGTCGAGTCTAGAATAATGATGCTTGGTGTATCCATTACCCAGCATAAATAATTTGTCAGCATTTGGCCTATTTTCCTACTCCCCCTTATTTAAACCCTCTAAATTATTTTGAAGCAAATAAATTATTTCATATATAAATATTTATGTACCCTAAAGTTTGAGGACTTTAAAAAAGGTGGGGCACCTGGGTGGTTCAGTCGTTAAGCGTCTGCCTTCAGCTCAGGTCATGATCCCAGGGTCTTGGGACGGAGTCCCGCATCAGGCTCCCTGCTCAGTGGGGAGCCTGCTTCTCCCTCTCCCATTCCCCCTGCTTGTGTTCTCTCTCTTGGTGTCTTCCTGTCAAATAAATAAATAAAATCTTTAAAAATAAATAAATAAGGCTACCCACAATACCATTTTTATGCTTAATACATTCTTGATATCAGCAAGTAATCCAATCAGGATAATTTATTTTTATAGGCCTTAGGCCATATTTGCCCTTAGACAATGGTTCTCTGCCTTGACTACACTTTAGTGTTATCTGAGGTGCTTTTTTTTTTTTTTTTTAAAGATTTTATTTATTTATTTGACAGAGAGAGAGATCACAAATAGGCAGAGAGACAGAGAGAGAGAGAGATGAGGAGAAGCAGGCTCCCTGCTGAGCAGAGAGCCCCATGCGGGACTCGATCCCAGGCCCCTGGGATCATGACCTGAGCCGAAGGCAGAGGCTTAACCCACTGAGCCACCCAGGCGCCCCATCTGAGGTGCTTTTTAAAAAGGATTCTTTTGGGGCACCTGGGTGGCTCAGTGGGTTAAGCCTCTGCCTTCGGCTCAGGTCATGATTCCAGGGGCCTGGGATCGAGCCCCGCATCGGGCTTCCTGCTGATCAGGGATCCTGCTTCCTCCTCTCTCTCTGCCGCCTGTCTTCCTTGCCTACTTGAGATCTCTGTCTGTCAAATAAATAAATAAAATCTTCTAAAAATAAATAAATAAAAAGGATTCTGTTTCTGTATTAGTTCACTCATTTGTTCATTTATGAGACAGAGCCTGTGGGGGAGGGAGAGGGAGAGAGAATCTCAGCGGACCAAGTGCTGAGCGCACCGTGGGGTACAGTCCCAGGACCCCTGAGATGATGAGCTGAAACCAAGAGTCAGAGCTTAACCAGCTGAGCCACCCAGGTGCCTCTGAGGCACTTTTATAAAAGGAATTTTTGTTCCCATCCCAGACCCACTGAACCTGGACATGGTGGTGTTTTTAAAGTTGCCCAGGTGATTTTGATGCACAGAAATGAGAGAACGAAGATGTGGCTGAGCGAGTACAGGTCTCCTCTCCTTGAGTTTTTAGAAAATGCAAACTGGAGATAAAACCATCTCATAGGATTGTCAAAGGAACTTTCAAGTGGTTTTCTGATGTATCAATATGCAAACATGAACATTGTTTTTATTAAAATAGAACCTTCAGTAAATTCCAGTAAACTTGGACTTTTTTTAGGCTGCTGAGAAACTAGGTGAAACCGAGAAACTTAGTATAATGATTGAAGAATGTGGAGGTTTGGACAAAATCGAGGCTCTACAAAACCATGAAAATGAGTCTGTATACAAAGCTTCATTAAACTTGATTGAGAAGTATTTCTCTGTAGAGGTGAGTGACATGGTAACGTTAACGAGATTTTGGGAAGTACACAAAGTCAAGCCCCCAAGATTTTTTTTTCATTATATTTTTCAAATGAGTCCTGTGCCCTTGTTAAATATGGCAAAATATCAGTGTGAGTAAGACATGGTGTACATAGTTGCTCCTTAAATGTTTGCCTTGATGGTCATATAATCTTTAACTAGAAATTTTAAAGATTTTTAAAAATCCCCACTCTGCTTCGAATGAATAGTGTTATTAGAGACTTAATATCTCCAGAGTAAGTTTGTGTAGGAGCTGATGGAGAAGTGGGCCAACCCCACGCATAGGCCATCTTCCATTTCTACTGAAAAGTGACGGGTGGGTAAGAAAATGTCCGTTGTGCTAGCGTTCCTTTGCCCATTCAGAACCTTCCTTTCCCAGTTGCCCCAGAATTGGCAAGTTTTAGCAACCCTCCCTCCCCTATTCCAAATAATGAAATGTGGTTCAGCATCAAAGGTGTGATAGCAGATGAAGACCTTCAGAGTAAATACAGACTTCTCGGCAGACTACTGCCTGGAAATGTGCTATGTTTGCAGAATTATATCGTTTGGTTTTGTTTTTTAATATTTCCAGGAAGAGGAAGATCAGAATGTTGTGCCAGAAACTACCTCTGAAGGCTATACGTTCCAGGTTCAGGATGGCACTGCTGGGACCTTTAACTTTTAGCTTGTACAGCC
>NW_026744630.1:0-2871 GCF_022355385.1 Mustela nigripes
GTCTGATGCTCCCATCCATGGAAGGGATTGGGTGTCATGTCTCGGGGACCTGGTCCTGAGCACCCAGCCTAGGGTTAGGGTTTGGTCCTGGGAGAACAACAGGCCTGATGTGCCTGTGCAGACTCAGGCTCTCTGGAGAGCTGAGTTGAGGACATTGGTCTGGCGGTCCATCAGGCTCTGGTATTGTGGTGTGTGGGTACTCGGAAGGTGGGAATCTTTTAGGGGCATGGAGTTTTCTCCAGCACAGGAGGTCCTACACAGGGCCATGGGGTCCAGTTTCCTCGGGGTTGGCAGCCATATTCCTGCATTGGGAATACGGGGTCCACAGTCTGGAGGCCTAGGGAGCCAGACCTCTGGGGTGGGAAGCCAGAATACGCAAATGAAGCTTAGGGATAAGTCATAGAGGCATGTCATCCCCTACCTGCCAGTGCTGTGGTGACCCAGCTCGATGGCTGAGTTGGGGGCGCATGTCTACAGGACCGTGAGACCCGGTTCCTTGTCCTGGGGGCCGCCAGAAGTGGGGATGGCCTCAAGAAGGCATGCAGGTTTCTTCTGCTCCGTGGGTTCAGTACATTTCCAAATGGCAGTGTGTCCTCCTGGGATCAGGTGAAATGATAGTGTGCAGCTCAGGGGTCCCCCATCTCGGGGCTTTGGGGACCAGGTATCGGAGGATTGACAGTGGAACACACAACCTGGGCTAGGGTTAGTATTAGGGTTTGGCTTAGGGATAGGGTTACTGTTATGTCTTAGTGACAAGGCAGGTCAGATCTGCCAGCACAGATATCGACACATCCAAGGGCATAGTTGAGGGTGGGAATCAGGAGGCTCCTCAGTCTTTGGTCTGGAGGATCAAAGATGGCAGAAATGGCATCAGGGGAGCATGCCGAGTTCTAGGGCTCTGAGGGTGTTAGAGAGCACAAAATGAAATGGTCTCCTCCTGACTAAGGGTCCGAGTAAGGCCATCAATCTGATGCTCCCATCCATGGGAGGGTTTGGGTTTTAGACCTCTGGGGTCCAGAGCCTGAGCACCGAAGTAGGGTTAGGGTTTGGTCCTTGGAGAATGGCAGGCCTGATATGCCAGTGCAGACCCAGGATCTCCAGATGGCTGAGTTGAGGGCATTGTTCTGGTGGCCCATCAGGCTCCAGGATTGTGGTGTGTGGGTCCTTGTAAGCTGTGGGTGTCTTTAAGAGGCATGGAAGTTTCACTAGCTAGGAGGGATTTGCACAGGGCCATGGGGTCCAGTTTCCTCATGGGTGGCAGCCAGAGTCCTGTGTTGGGAATATGGGGTCCCTAGTCATAAAGTCTAGGGAGCCAGGCCACTGGGGATGGAAGCTTGAATACCCAAACTAGGGTTAGGGTTAGGTGGTAGGTGCAGGGCAGCACCTATATGCCGACACTGTGGTGACCCACCCGGAAGCCTTAGTTGAGGGTTAGGATCAACCCTGTAGACCTGGTGCGCCTAAAGTGAGTTAGCCAATAGGGCCGCCAATTCTCACAAGCATTTTGCCCATATTGTTATCTATTTGAGCAGAATGCTCATCAGAATAGGCCGGCGTTGGGCAGCCCTGTGGATGCTATGTCCTCCGTTCTGAGGGCCCTTTCTCGGCACCTGAAGCGAGTTCGCCAGGCTTTTACCGGCCAAATCAATACTGATTTGGGCAGAACGATCGTGAGAATTGGCCAGCATTGGGCAGCCCTGGGGACCACCCTGTTCCCCGTGGCTGAGGGCCCTTTCTCGCTTGGGGAATGTCACGGCCGCCCGGAATATGTGTCAAGAGGATGCGGAACACCCTGGTGCCCTGGTAAAGGGGAGCTTTCCAGGAGCAGAGTTGAGGGGTGGGTAGTAGCCGTTCATCTTCCTCCAACTTTTCGGGAGGCTGGGGAGCCCAGGGATGGGTCTGGCCTCTGTGGGGGAATGAATGAGAATGTATCTCTTGTTTGAAGGCTTCCCTAGCCCTAACTCTAACCCTAAACCTAACCCTAACTTTTATGGTTCCTCTGTGAGTTGAGGACAATACCTTGTCCTGGAAGGGGGCTACAGGTGCCCAATCAAGAAATCCACATCTCTCTTTGCAACCTGACCTGCCCTTCCCTCAGTAATCCTCAGGGAAGATCTTCTCACTTCATGAGCTGACGGCTCTGAACTTAAAAACGAATATTGTTTTATATTTTTCAATGCCTTAGTTCATTTATGGCATGTCTTTCAAAACTGCCAGTGGGGAGGCACCTGGGTGGCTCAGTGGGTTGAAGCCAGGGTCCTGGGCTCAAGCCCTGCATCGGGCTCCATGATCAGTGTGGATCCTGCTTCCTCCTCTCTCTCTCTTCCTGCCTATCTGCCTACTTGTGATTTCTGTCTGCCAAATAAATAAATAAAATCTTAAAAAAAAACTGCCAGTGGGTTTTTAGCAGTCCTGGAGGTCTGCCTGCTCAAGGAGGGGATGACCTGGGAGAGGCAGCCTTCCTTCCCATCTCCCTCAGCATGTCCCTGAGCCCTGGAGCTATCTGTCCCACTGAGGACTGAGGGATCCAAGACAGCCCATCTTTACCCCAGGCGGTGTCAGCTGTGTAGACTGATGTGTACCAGTAGTAGTGGGAAGCTGGTATGGGCCAGGTGCAGGCAATTTCTCCTTCTTTTTCCTTCCTCTTTTTCCACCCAGAGGTAGCTCAGAACAAACTTCAAGCCCTGCATCTCAAGATCATTTGACCCAGACACCCTGCTTTCAGCTGGTGACCTTAGTGGTTTCCTGTTGCTTCTGCCTCCCATACCCACTCCCATGGCCATTCCTAGATCAGGGGAGGGATCCAACCCTTGTATGTACTTGGTACTCTTCCTGTCCCACACCCAGCCCACCCACATTTGTCTTCCAGGT
>NW_026744631.1:0-2870 GCF_022355385.1 Mustela nigripes
ATTTAGGGTCAGGTTCAAATTTTGGTTTGGGGTCTAGGTTCATGTCATGGTCAGGGTTAGGTTTGGGACCATTTTAGTGTCAGGGTTAGGTTCATGGTTATGGTAAGGTCAGCTTTATGTTTAGGTTCTGTTTTATGAGTAGGTTCAGGATCAGGGTTAGCTTTAGGGTTACGATTCTGTTCAGAATCACGGATTGGGTCAGAGTTAGGTTTACAGTCAGGGTTAGGGTCAGTGTTAAGGTCAAGGCTAGGGTCAGGTTTAAGGTTAAGGTCTGACATAGGCAAAGTTCACAGGTAGAGTTATGATCAGGGCAAAGTTCAGGGTTAGGGTTATGATCATAGTCAGGTATAGCGTCAGGGTTATTGTTAAAGTTTAGAGTTAGTGTTAGGGTTAGCGTTAGGTTGACGGTTAGGGTTAGACTTGTTATGGTCACAGTTCGTGTTAGGGTTAGTGGTAAGTGTTAGGGTTAGCTTCAGCGATAGGATTCGGGGGAGGGCCCATGTTAGTGTAGGGTTAGGGTTACATTTAGGGTTAGAGTTAGGGTCAGGCTCACAGTCAGGGTCAGGTTTAGTGTTTAGGTCAGGGTCGAAGTCACTGTTAGGGTCAGGGTTAGGTTTATCGTCATGGTCTGGGTCAAGGTCAGGGTGAAGTTTAGCGCCCGTGTCAGGTTTAGTGTCATGTTCAGGTATTGGTTTAAAGTACACATTTGGGTCAGGAACACGGTTATGTAGTGGTTAGTGTTAGTGTCTTGGTTAGGATTAGGGTCATGGTCAGGGTCAGGTGAAGGTCATGGCCAGGGTCAGGTTTAGGGTCAGGCTTTGGTTTTGGGTCAATGTTCGGTTCAGTGTCACATTAGGTTTTGGCGGTAGGTTTTGTGATTGGGGTTAGGTTTGGAGTTAGAAGTAGGGTTATGGTTAGGGTAGTATTATACAGCGTAAGGTCAGGCTTAGGGTTTGGTTTAGGGTAGGGGTTATTGTTAGGGTCAGGGTCAGCATTACGTTTAGGTTCAGGGTCCTTATTAGGGTCATCGTTAGAGTTACCATTAGGTTTAGGGTTAGGGTCAGGATCACAGTCACGGTCAGGGTTAGGGTTAGGGGGAGGGTTCGGTCAGCATCAGGGTTAGGATTAGGGTCAGGGTCAGGGTCATGTTTACGTATGAGTCATGGTTACGGTAATGTCAGAGTTAGGTATAAGTTCAGGGTCCACATCAGGGTCAGTGTCAGGCTTAGGTTTAGGTTTAGGGTTCAGGTCAGCATCACAGCCAGTGTCAGGGTCAGGCTTACGTTTAGGGTTAGATATAGGGTCAGGCTCCCATTCACTGTCAGGATTAGTGTTAGGTTCAGGGTCCGGGTCACTGTTAGAGTCAGGCTTAGGTTATTGGTCTTTGCCTGGGTCGGGGTCATGGTGAAGTCTAGGGCCAGTGTCAGGTTTACGTTCAGGAATAGGTATTAGTTTAAAGTCCACATTCGGGTCAGGGACAGGGTTATGTAGTGGTCATTATTAGGGTCATGGTTAAGTTAAGGGTCAGGGCCAGTGTCCGGTTTAGGGTCAGGGTCTGGTATAGGCAAATTTCAGGGTTAGGGTTATGATCTTAATCAGGTATAGGTTCTGGGTTATTGTTAACGTTTAGTGTTAGTTTTACGTTTAGCGTTAGGTTGACGGTTAGCGTTAGAACTTGTTAGGGTCAGGGTCCGTGGTAGGGTTAGGGGTTAGTGTTAGGGTCAGGTTCAGAGATAGGATTCGGGGGAGGGCCCATGTTAGTGTCCAGGTCAGGGTTATATTTAGGGTTTGAATAGAGTTCAGTCTCACAGTCAGGGTCAGGTTTAGTGTTCAGTGATTGTCGGGGTTGCTGTAAGGGTCAGGGTAGGTTATCGTCATGGTCTGGGTCAGGGTTAGGGTGAAGTTTAGCGCCAGTGTCCGGTTTAGGGTCAGGTTCAGGTATTGGTTTAAAGTCCACATTCGGTTCAGGGACAGGGTTATGTAGTGGTCAGGGTTAGTGTCAAGGTTAGGATTTAGGTCAGAGTCAGGGTCAGGTAAAGTTCAGGGCCAGGGTCAGGTTGAGGGTCAGGCTTTGGTATAGGGTCAATGTTCGGTTTAGTGTCACAGTTAGGTTTTGGCGGTAGGGTTTGGGAATGGGGTTAGGGTTAGAGTTAGAAGTAGGGTTATGGTTAGGGTTAGGGATAGACAGCGAAGGTCAGGGTTAGGGTTTAGTTTAGGTTAGGGTTTAGTGTTAAGGTCAGGGTCAGCCTGATGTGTAGGTTCAGGGTCCTTATTAGGGTCATGGTTAGAGTTACCATTAGGTTTAGGGTTAGGGTCAAGCACACTGTCACTGTCAGGGTTAGGTTTAGTGTCCGGGTTAGGTCAGCGTCAGGGTTAGGATTATGGTCAGGATCAGGGTCCTGGTTAGGTTTGAGTCATGGTTATGGTAATGTCAGAGTTAGGTTTAGGTTCAGGGTCCACATCATGTTCAGTGTCAGGCTTAGGTTTAGGTTTAGGGTACAGGTCAGATCACAGTTAGGTTCAGTGTCAGGGTCATGGTCAGGGCTTGGGTGTGGGTTTGGGGCAGGCTCACAGTCAGTGTCAGGGTCAGGGTTAGTGGTTACTGTTAGTGTTAGCCCCGCTCTTGGTTCATAACCCATCCCTTCAGTGTCTCAGGATAAACCCTGGGCTGAAAGGTGTAGGCCCTACAAGGGATCTCACTTAAGAAGCCTGAAACTTGGGTGTCAACATGACTTACCCACCAGATATCTAACCCATCATCAGCCTGATCCTGCTTGGGGCATCTCCACCCACGTAGGCATGGCAAGGTCCTCTTTACACACAGAGACACAGACACCCAGAGGTACACACACACACACACACACACACAC
>NW_026744632.1:0-2870 GCF_022355385.1 Mustela nigripes
TCAAATACTTTATATCTTTTCCTTTAAAGGAGATTGTGTTCTTTAGAACAGTTTTAGATTCATAGCACAGTTGAGCAGGAAGTACCGATTGTTCCCATATATTCCCTGTCCCCCTCTCCGCTTTGCCCCTAGAAACATCCCATACCAGGCAGTACATTTTCACTTACTTTTAAAGGTATATTTTAAAAGAAAAAATATAAGTTAGAGATGTGATAATTTACAGGTAAGTAATAATATAAAATGGGAAACAATGATTTTTAAGCCAAGGAATTTAAGGAAAATAAACTTTTTCTGACAGGAGCTTACCCAAATTATATGTGTAGAGTTCACAGACAATAAGTCATTATATTCATGTTTGCCTTACAAACCAAGACTTCACATTGATTATATATGTTATTGCATTTGTCACAAAAACTCCTCAAAAGAACGATGTCGCTTCCCAGGCAGTCACTGATGAGATGACCTTCCTGGGCAGAAGAGAGCAGTTCTTGTTTGGGGAACAGCAGGAATTGGAAAATAGGTGGCGGTTCACAGGGAAGAGAAGCAGTGAAAACTGAGATTGTGGTTGACTTTGAACCTCTTCTGTCTCAGTTAGTGGAAATGTGATTTTCAAGTCATCGGAGACTGTAGATAAAACATTTGTGAAGTGAATAATGGTAGAATAAAGTGTTCTAATGTAAGATTAATGTAGCCGTGGTTTACAGAATGAATTGCCCCAAGAATTCTCAAATTCAATCTATCAGAAATACCTGAAAGGCTCATTAGGACAGAGTTTGCTGACTTTCCTGTGTAGGGTCTGATTCAGTGAGTTTGGGCAGAGAGAAGGCTATCACACTTTGAAATGCAATGAATTATTGGGCCCTCTGGTACAAATACTAAAACAACAGCAGTCAGCAGCATTAACAAGGGAAAGGAAATTTCTATGGCACAGATGTTTTGAGTAAGAGTGATATAACTTGCTGAGTGAAGGAAGTAGAATGAAAAGAAAGGTGCCCAAGGTCTGGAGCAGGAGCAGAAGCAACTGAGAGAACTATGGGATCTTTGCCAAGCTTAGCATTTGGGAGTTTTCCTTTTTGTCTGCAGATGAGTGGAGAACAGCAGTGATGTGAGCATCCGGACACCGTCCCTACAACACTTTCAGCCATGGAATTTTTCCTGCTTTCCTCAAAGAAAGTATCCAACCAACTCTGTCAATCTGTGGGAGTTCAGAAATTCAGGTGAGGAATGAGAAACGTCTCCACTTTCTCTTTCTATTGCTTAGAACATCCCAGAAACTTTGTCAGCGTCACTGGGTGCTATAGTATCAGACATTATAGTGACAGGGCAGAATGAATGAGGGGACAAACAGGATGATATTCACACTGGTGAGAATAAAAGATGTGGGTGATAATTACTAGACATTAGGGAAATAGATGAGGTGATAAGTGCATGATGAGGGGACACATATGTTGGTGGAGGAACAGATAAGCAGGTGACGGAGTATGGAGATGGTTATAGACAGTGGGTAAGTGTGTAGATATGTAAATGATGGTACTAGCATGACTGGGTATTGGACTTGAAGATGGATGGACAAATAATTCACTTACATAAGCATTGCTTGAAGAATGTATCAGAGATGTAATGTGACTGCAGTCTGTTAAAATTACATTCAACCTTCCATAAATATTAAAAATTGAAGAAGTATAGAAAATTGACTGAATTAATGATTTTGTATCTCCTTTACTTTTCGCTTTTTTCCCCTGGAGACCATAAAACTTTATTTTTATAGATCTTGAGTCTTTTTCTTTAATAATCTTTTTTAAAAAAGATTTTATTTCTTTATTTGACAGAGAGCGATCACAAGCAGGCAGAGAGACAGGCAGAAAGAGAAGGGGAAGCAGGCTCCCTGCTGAGTAGAGAATCAGATGTGGGGCTCGATCCCAGGACCCTGAGACCATGACCTGAGCCAAAGGCAGAGACTTACTGACATACTGAGCCACCCAGGCACCCCTAGATCTTGAGTCTTAAATCTTTTTATACAGTGATATTATTTTTGGAACTTGGTTAGTTCTATGAGAGATAGACTCTCCTCACAGTTCATCAGTCCTTGTAAAACTCTCAGTAGGTCTAGTAGGGTCTCTACCAATCTCAGGGGAGTGAGGGACAATGACCCTTGTTCAGGATAGACAAGGGTAGCCAGGAGCTGAAGGAGATACTTGGGTTTTTTTGTTTTTGGTTTTTGTTTTGCTTTGTTTTTAACTGGGTTTGGTTGCAGATCTAGTCACTGCTCCGTAAAAAAGGGGCAAGAGAACTAAACATCAGGTTTTGCTGTTGGAGAATACTCTAAAATCTCAGTAAGCTGGCATCTTTGGCTTTTTAGAATGATCCTTAGCTTCAGGGGATTGCTGTTTTCTTCTTTAAAGAGTGGAGAACAACAGACTTCACAAGGAGAAGAAGGGCAGCATGGAGACCCTGCCCTTGAGAACTAGAAGGGATGACAGTGATGGACATTCTAATGCATAAAGCTTCCGAAGGGAGACTGTCAGCCTCACATTGCTAATTCACACACTGCTGCACCTCACTAGGTTTATGTTGGAGACAGTTGTGGGGCACCGGTGAACTTTCTTGCAGCTGTTTCCCTCACAATCTAAACTAGTCCCAGATGAGTTCTTAGCCAAGAGCCTGAGAAGTCTGGGACTCTTATCTCTCTGCTGCGTGACTTTGTTGGAGGGAACATTCTTTGGAAGCCAACATAAACTGGGACTGAGGTAGACACATCTGTTTGTCAGGCACTAATCAATGTCTGAGAGCTCGAATGGAGGCACCAACAGAGGGGGGGTGTACACAGATGTGTCTTGAGGGGCAGAGATAGGACTGATCTGACTTGTTAG
>NW_026744633.1:0-2869 GCF_022355385.1 Mustela nigripes
TATTTTTTTCTAAAGATTTTATTTATTTATTTGACAGAGAGAGATCACAAGTAGGCAGAGAGGCAGGCAGAGAGAGAGGAGGAAGCCGACTCCCTGCTGAACAGAGAGCCCGATGTGGGACTCGATCCCAGGACCCTGAGATCATGACCTGAGCTGAAGGCAGCGGCTTAACCCACTGAGCCACCCAGGCGCCCCTCTTATTTTTTTTTAAAGGACTTTTTTATTAACTTGATAAAGCTGAGCAGGGAGCCTGATGTGGGGCTTCATCCCAGGACCCTGGGATCATGACCCGAGCCCAAGGGAGAAGCTTAACCGACTGAGCCACCCAGGTGCCCCCTCTTTTTGTGCATGCACATGCTTGGTGTTTTTCAAAGTGTAATCCATAGACCTTTTGTATCCACCTGTGGTGCTTGGTGAAAATAGGAGAGCCCTGACTTAGACTTAAATGAAGTCGAACCCCTAGAAGTGAGATCCGAAAAATCTACATTTTCAGAAAAACCTCCCACTCTTCTGGTACACACTAAACCTTGAGAAACACCACCACAAAAGCCTGTCCCTCCTATATGAGGTCAAGGACTGTTCTATAGTTCAATTGTATTTAATCATTAGAGGGGTTCATAATATCAACTCCAGGATCCCTCTTAGCTCTGTAAAGCTCATTCCAGAGCACCTGGTTGGCTCATTGGGTCAGAGCCTCTGCCTTCGGGTCAGATCATGGTCTTGGGGTTCTGGGATCAAGCCCCACATGGGGCTCTCTGCTCAATGGGGACCCTGCCCCCCCCCACCTGCCTCTCTGCCTACTTGTGATCTCTCTCTCTGTCAAATAGATAAAATCTAATAAATAAATAAAATAAAATCAAAATAATAAAATCTTAAAAAAAAAAAAAAAAGAAAACAAAAACCAGCCTCATTCCAGCTAGGAGCTGCCTTATGCCATCTACCTGATACTCCTGGATATGATCAAGAGCAGCTAGGAATGGCATGCAATTCAACAATAGTTGATGAATAATTATCACTAGAGTTAAGTGGATGATAGAAAATGGGAGAACAATATGATTCCTGATTTCAGGTGACTCCTACTATGGTCACCTGGCTTGGTCAGGAGCCCTCACTGCTCTGTCTTCTTGCAAAATTGAATACGTGCTCCTGGAGTCTCGTTCCAGGGTTACAACAAATCCCCCTGTTCCACTCCACTGTCTCTCTGTTTCATAGTCCATAGCTGGTCATCACAGACCTACTTTATTCATGGGAAGAGACAGGAATTGTTAAGATTCAAATCAGTCTGGACCAGTGCCCAGCCAATAGAAGAGAAGAATAGCCATGACAAGGCAGTTTCAAGTCCGCACTCAGTGTCTGTGCATAGCTCTGTGCTGCTGGCCAACTCTGCAGGGCTGAGAGCTGCTCCCTACCCTGCCTGTCTGACTTGGCCTGGCTAAAGCCCTCTGATCTCTGTTGGACTTTCACTTGGCACCTTAGTTTACTAAGTCCTGTTTCTGCTCCTGCCCTGGTTACCGACGCTCAACCAGAATCCTTTATTGCATCTGCCACTTTCTTGCCATCTCTGCTTATCCACAAAGGGTAAGTGACTAAAGAAATGTGTAAAGAAAGCACTAGAGTCCTCTTTGTGCCTCTTAGGTCTATAAATATTCACACACACTGTGCTGCCTGGCACTGTGTGATGACCTGCTCTTGCGGTATCAGCGTTGGTCGCCCATGTGCTCTACCATTTAATGCAGCCTTTCGAAGAGCATGTGGAAGAATAAACACTAATATTTGTGTCTTGAAGGAAAATCGTGTACCTGGGTGACTCAGCCAGTTAGGCATCTGCCTTCCGCTCGAGTCATGATCCTGGAGTCCTGGGATCAAGCCCTGTGTCGCTGGGCTCCCCAATCAGCAGGGAGCATGCTTCTCTCTCTCCCACTGTCCCTCCCCCTGTTCATGTTCTCTCTCTATCTCATAAATAAATAAAATAAAAAGAATCAGCAGGTCTTTTAATGAGGGCTTCCTTTATCTATAACTTGATGCAAGATGATAAGACGGTAGGGCTTGATTTTTGCTGTCTGCATGCTAAAACTTTGTCTTAGTCCCCATTAAGAAGGGGAATAAAGAAAGCCCATTTACAGTCTGCAACTTAACCTGGGTTGTGAGAGGCCCAGATGGGATTTAAACTGAGGTCTATCCGATGTTATGCTAGATTGTGGAAACACCAATATTTTCATTCTCTCATGGCCGCAAATGGTCTCCAAGGAGAAGCCTCTTCATAACAATTATTTAGGGCAATAGCAATATATTTGGAATCTCATCTGATGAATTTGTCTGTCCTTGTTTATGAGTGTAAGTTGTGTTTGGTCTTTAATTGGGATGATCTGTGTTTATATACTTCTGTTTTTGCATATTTTCTGCCATTTCTAAAACAAGCACGCTTTTAGCTCTGATTAAAGAGAACAGGAAATCAATCTTCTATGCTGTTGTTTTTATTTTTTTACTGTTAATGTTTGAATTGCATTTATTACATTTGTCTATCACTGTATGCTGTCTGGTGATGTGATGTCAAATCGGCCCTGTGCCAGTATACTGGTTTGGAATGTGCTGTCCTCGTTGGGGGTGGGTGGCAGTACAGTGGGATTCTTCTGGCTGTGCCAGGGTGGGGGTGCTCTGATAAGGGTTTGGAGAGCCATGGTAGTTCTGATGAAGCTTTGTGAAAAGATCTGCCCATACATTTAGTGCGAGCAGACCTCTGACCTCAATATGCAGATCTTAATTTCTAGAGATGAACTTCTAAAAGGAGTCCGTTAAGATGAATTAACCAAGGGGAATCCTTTTTCATGTAAGTGAGTGCATTTAACACTTTAGGGATCTGTCTGGTGCC
>NW_026744634.1:0-2869 GCF_022355385.1 Mustela nigripes
TAGTGACTCTTAATCTCACAAAACAAACTGAGGGTTGCCGGGGGGAGGGGGTTTGGGAGAAGGGGGTGGGATTATGGACATTGGGGAGGGTATGTGATTTGGTGAGTGCTGTGAAGTGTGTAAACCTGGTGATTCACAGACCTGTACCCCTGGGGATAAAAATATATGTTTATAAAAAATTAAAAATTAAAAAAAAACATACAGAGGAATTTAAAAAAAATAAATAAATAAATAAATAAATAAAAATTTTTATAAAAAAAAAAACAATATTCTTGTGAGAAAGAAAAGAAAGAACTATTAGCATAGTAAGTCCAAAAATGATTCTGTCTTAAAAACATAAACCAAAGATATCACTGAGAAAACATTTAGAGGAATTCTGTGTAGTTGTATTCAGTCTGAAATTGAAGCCAAGTGATCTTGTATATTTTAGAGACATAGTAAGACTGATTTTTTTCATAATTAATCAAGATTTCTTTGCCATTCTTCCTATATTTATGCCTTCTCTTTTTCATTAATGTTATAATTTCTGTATGCAAGTGTATTTACTTCACTTAATGCATGCTATTTTATTTTAGGATGTGTTTTTCCTTAACTTTTATATAATCATTTTAAACATCAGTTTAAATTTATTTTATAAATAACATGATCATGCATATATTGCATTTTTAGAAATAAATGATTTCTTGCACAACATTATCATTTAACATTTAGAATTTTATCCAAATCACCATCTATTTCTATTGTAACTGACTCATTAATTCCTAATTTGGAGCAATAGCATTTGAACTGGTTTGATTAATTCCATATACATTTTTGCCTAGACTGTCCTCAAATATATTTCATATAATTCCTTTAAAAACTTGACACAGTTTCTTATTTACATATTCTATGGCTTTCCTTCTAGACTGACTGACATTCATAAACTTGTATACACAGGATTCCTAGTGAGACCCTGGAAAATGTATAGTCTCTATTATCTTGCCTATTCCAAACCTGTAGTCTTTGTACCCATAATTTTTATTACATTTAATCTTTATATAAAGAGGTAAATTATTTTATAAACAGTATATCTGATTCTGATACATAATATATATTAAAATCCTTATAACTAAGTTATCTAATCATTTTTTTCTGTGGCTAAACTTAATAAATTGTGTTTTTAACAGTGCTTAATGTCATATTAAACACACACACACACATACACACACACACACATCTGCAGTACTATGTGACAAATACGAGGCTAGGAAAATTACAATTGACTTTGAGCTCACTGACAATTCTTCAGCACATACAGTGCCCAAACTTTACTGCTTTTTAGGACATATGCTTGTTTCTGAGCTCTTAAGCAAGTAAGGGACTGGAACTACCAACCAAGTATTTTGTCAGATATACAGATGAAGTGAAAGCATTATTGCATTGTCTTAAATAGAACATAATAAAAAAATATCAACAAAGATTTTGTTGATCCAGACCGGCTGGCCTTCTCTGTGGTAGTTAAGCTCTGCCATCAGGAAACCTATTTTCAAGGTATCTTCATAGTCAGCCAGCACAGCACTTTGTCAGGATGTGGGAGATCCCCCTTACCAGTAAGTGTCTGCTACCTGGAGAAGGGATTATTCCGGAGAGAGGATGGATGAGTGAGGGATAGCATTTGCATATGCTAAGAAACTCCACTGATATTTGAAGCTATATAAATATACATCTTATAGAGCAGCACCAATGATACAATGGGTATCTGTTAAATTTACAAGATGTATAAACCAAATAATTTAAAATTATGTGCATTTATATTTGAAAGTATTTTATTTGTGGTTATCAAATAAATTGTACTAACCAAAAATTTGATACACATTAGTAGATACATATTCATTGATATTATATATATTTATATATTTGTTATAATTTTTCACTAAAAATTTTCCAAGGCCACCTTCATGTCCCTGTTTCTCAGGCTGTAAATGACAAAATTCAGGCTGGGAGGTAACAGAGAATATAACACAGACATAAAGAGGTTCATTGACGATGGGGATTTTGAGGCAGAACTTAAATATGTACTAAATCCAGAAGAGAGGAACAAGGTTACCACAGTTATATGGGGCATGCAGGTAGAGAAGGTTTTAAACCTGCCTTGTGAAGATGGAATTCTTAGGACAGTGGACACAATATAAACATAGGAAGCAACCATGAAAATAAAACATACCAAACAAAACAACAATTAACAATTAATATTCCAGAGTTTGGTCCCAGGACAAGCTAGTGTAAGCAATGATGGAATGTCACAGAAAAACTGATGCATGATGTTTGGCCCACAGAAGTGGACAGAAAATGTGCCTGCAACATGAATAGATCCATAGAAACACCCACTGAACCAAGATGATGTCACCCTATGCACACAGGCACCTCTATTCATGATGGCCTCATAGAGCAGCAGATGGCAGCATAGCTGTCATAGGACATCACCAGAAGGAAGGCAAACTCTGTGCCAGCAAAGAAAACAGCAAGGAAAATCTGTGAGGCACATCCCACAAAGGAGATGGCATAGCTGTTGATCAGAGAGTTCATGACAGATTTGGGGACAGTAACAGAGATGTAACAGATATTAATCAAAGACAAATTTTTCAGGAAGAAATACGCGGGGGGTTGGAGATGCTGGTCAATGGTGGTGAGGGTGAAAATGAGGAGGTTCCCATCAGTGCCACCAGGTAAACCAGGGAGAAGAATGCAGCATAAAGTCTCTGTAGAACCTGATTATCAGCAAATCCCATGGGCAAGAATTTTGTTATTAGGGTCATATTCATTAATTTCCTAGGCATGATGATTTTTTTTTGAAACATAAGAGCAATTTTCTTCAATCTTCCAAATCATT
>NW_026744635.1:0-2869 GCF_022355385.1 Mustela nigripes
ATATGGAAGAGGAAGAAGTCACCTCTTTAATTACCAGGACAGAGTAGGAAATAAGACTGAAATTTTGGAACATTATTTGCATGTAAATTGCTTTTCTTCATCGAAACATGAATCCTAATTTGTCATGTTATAAACAGATAAGGTTACAACTTTCTCTAAAACAAGTAGAGCAAAGTGGGTAACCTAATTATAGTATTAATTTTCAGACTTCCATAAAAAAAAGCATTTTAGTTATTTTCCAATTTTCATTTCTGTTCTCTGATGGAATTTTTTTCTCTTCCTAGTTTCCCTCTGGAGTTCTCACATATAAGGGAAGTAATGAGAAAACACTCGTTAAAACTCACACACACACATACACACACACACAATGGAAATATGTTAGTTAAAGGTACATTCAGTACGAAAGAAGTAGAATAGTTTTTACATTCTTTTTTTATTTACCAATGCCTTTTCATTTTTTTTAAAAGATTTTTTTAATTTATTTGACGGACAGAGATCACAAGTGGGCAGAGAGGCAGGCAGAGAGAGAAGGAGAAGCAAGCTCCCCACTGAGTGGAGAGTCCTATGTGGGGCTTGATCCCAGGACCCTGAGACCATGACCTGAGCCAAAGGCAGAGGCTTAGCCCACTGAGCCACTCAGGTGCCCCTGCCTTTTCATTTTTAAGATGTATGTTCAAATACTTCTTGGTCATTGCTATGTATTAAGAGCTGAGTTACAACAAAGACCTAAGTCAACCAAAGTAAGTTAGTAGTAACAGGAATTTGTGCTGAATCAAAGCAGAATGCTAGCATTCTTATGGGAATCCAGCTGTTTAGTTCTAATTTTTATAATGATAAAATTCTCATCAGTAATTTTCATAGACCACTGCATTGGTCAGTCAGATATAATGTTAACTACTGGATTAAAATATCTATTTTCTTGTCTTTGTAGAAAGCATTATTCAGAACTTCAAATCAAGAGGGATAATCATGTAAAATAAAAGTAGTGAGGATAAAAGAAACAAATATGAAGAGAATAATTGGAATTTAGCATACTTTACAAGAAAAAATATACTTTTTAAAGAAGGATTTTTCATTAAATCAGAGCATTAGAGCAATCAAATCTCTTGGTTCTCAGATTGTTTATACTTAAGAACTAGTTTGAATTCCATAGGTGTGTTAGCTGGAGCTTGCCACAATTACAATCCTTTCAAGATTTAATGTGGACTGTGGCCTACGATGAATGAGAAGCAGAAAATCTTGACCCCAAAGCTACTAATCCAAAGCATTCCTGATTAGTTGGGCTTAAAACTTTAAAACTTCCCATTTTTTTTTAAATTCTAGAAAAAAGTAATCTTCCTTTAAAATTTGGCATTTGAGAAGGCGCCTGGGTGGCTCAGTGGGTTAAAGCCTCTGCCTTCAGCTCAGGCATGATCTCAGGGTCTTGGGATCGAGTCCCGCATCGGGCTCTCTGCTCAGCAGGGAACCTGCTTCCCTCTCTCTCTCTCTCTCTGCCTGCCTCTCTGTCTATTGTGATCTCTCTCTGTCAAATAAATAAGTAAAATCTTTAAAAAAAAAAAAATTGGCATTTGAGGGGCGCCTGGGTGGCTCAGTGGGTTAAAGCCTCTGCCTTCAGCTCAGGTCATGATCCCAGGGGCCTGGGATGGAGTCCCACATCCAGCTCTCTGCTCAGCGGGGAGCCTGCTTCCTCCTCTCTCTGTGTCTGTCTGCCTCTCTGCCTATTTGTCTGTCAAATAAATAAATAAAATCTTAAAAAAAATTTGGCATCTGATACTAAATATTATAGATAGAAATAGAACATACCTAAAACACAATAAATACCACATTTATGTAATTGTTCCAAAACAACTTCATGATAGTAAATGTTTTTTTTAAAAAGGAAAGCAACTATGTGACAAGATGAAAGTTATTTTATTGTCAAAAGGACTGTAAATCTATTATTGATTAGCATTTAGAACATAGATTTTTATAAAGGTATATGTGAAATCTTTGCTTTCCTTTCAAAAGAGTAATTTTTTTTCTCTTTCAGTCAACATTTTGCTCAAGTTAAACAATGTGTTGAAGACATCAGAAAAATGTGGAGACAAGATTCTTAGTTACTTCCATTTTGTTTATGCGGTGTGTGTGTGTGTGTGTGTGTGTGTGTGCAGCAGCCTGGATAATATCAACTTACAGGGCAGTAAAATATACTGTTTGGGGTGATATTTTCCATTGCATGTGAAAACATCACCCAGAAAAATATCTCTACCAGAAAAATAATGCACTTGCATTGTGATGGACATGAATCATTTGCACTGCTACCAAGTCTTTTACAGTTTAACTTCTGTCTCTAGGTAGTCCTAAAATTGCCTTGTCAATGGAAAGGCAATCAAAGAATATTTTATACAACTAGATAATTCCTCGAGGGAATTCCTAGACAACACTTCACTGAAACATTTCACTGAAAAGACACCCATTCATCTTTTGCCCCTTTCCTAGTTTTGAACAGTTTCTTTTTTCTTCTCCTAACCACATCATTCAGACAATGGCATATTCTGTTTGCCGTCAACTAACTTTTATCATCTGTTTTAGTGTGTTACCTGGGATCTTTCTGCACATTATGACTCTTATAAAATTGATTCAAATTCCCAAAGTGTTCTGTGAATTTCCATAGAGCTCTTTACCTATTCAAGGTTACTTATGGCTTTCAACTCTTGTTTCCACTGCATTCTTTCAGTGTATCAGTTACCTCACAGTCTTGAAGTTACTTCAATTCTGAAGAGTTGTCCTCCATGGAAAACTGTCCCTTCAGTTAAATAAAGCATCTTACTTGGTTTCTGCGACTTTCTCTACTATTTCTGAATCGCAATAATTTCAATTTAGATATCTA
>NW_026744636.1:0-2868 GCF_022355385.1 Mustela nigripes
AAGAGTCAGACACTTAAACAACTGAGCTACCCAGGTGCCCCTTTAATTTTTTTTTTTTTTTTAAATAGGCTCCACTGGGCATGGAGCTCCATGTCCTGCGTTGAGCCCAACCTGGGCCTAAACTCACCACCCTGAGATAAAGACCAAGCTGAGATCAAGATTTAGTTGCCCAACCAACTGAGCCATCCAGGTGCCCCTCTCCATTTTTATTTCTATTATTTTTAAAAAGATTTTATTTATTTATTTGAGAGAGAATGAGTGAGAGAGAGCATGAGAGAGGAGGTCAGAGGGAGAAGCAGACTCCCCAAGGAGCTGGGAGTCCAATGAGGGACTTGATCCTAGAAGTCCGGGATCATGACCTGAGCCCAAGGCAGTAGCTCAACCAACTGAGCCACCCAGGCGCCCCAACCTTCTCCTTTTTTAATGTTAATAGTATATCCTAAATATACACACATGCACACACACAACTGATTAGTTTTAGACTTTAAAAAATTACGTCCTGCTATATAGATGATGGCCTACCTCAATTACAATAGCACATCTCAGCAGTCGGTTAAAGAACAAGTACAGACTTTTTTTTTTTTTTTAAGATTTTTATCTATTTATTTGACAGACAGAGAGAGATCACAAGTAGGCAGAAGGCAGGCAGAGAAAGGGGGAAGCAGGCTCCCCGCTGAGCAGTGAGCCCGATGTGGGGCTCGATCCCAGGACCCTGAGATCATGACCTGAGCCGAAGGCAGAGGCTTAAGCCATTTAGCCACCCAGACACCCCAAGTACAGACTTTTGATACTGGAGCACTTTAAATTGAAAAGTGAGTGAGATGCTCTATTCATTGATTTCTGTCATTATCGTTCTGTATGTATGGGCTTGTGGTCTATTTCCCAAAATACCCTTTATAGTAAGGCATTACTGATGAAATTCATTCTCGCATTTATTTATTCATTCACTCAATAAATCTTTATTCAGTGCCTACTATATGCCAGGAACTAGTCTAGGTATTGGGAATAAAGTTCAGGCCCATAATTTCCCTCATGGAGCTTATTTTTATTGTGAGCAGTCTCTTTACTTTTATCTGTAGTCTAGTCACTGAGACAGGTATTGAATCATGCTATGTGTTATGTAGAAGCTTGGGTAACTTGCAAACCTAACAAAGTGCACCTTCAAGTTATCCTGAAGATCAGGGTATTTTGAGATGATTAAGCCTTTACTGTTTCTCTCAGTGTCATGCTATATATACTGTGAGGTACAGGTCCTTGTTCCCTCTTCATGGACAGCCATACCCTGCACCTACTCCACAAATGAATTTGTTCTTTTATTGTAGATGAATCCAAATATCTAGTAAAAAATCATCTAACTTGGGAGCAGAACAAAGCTGCTCTGAGAATGTGTGCTACAACAGAAACAACCAAGTGCCACTCAGAATTCAGTCAATGCCTTTTCACGTCCTTCTGCTTGTCCTATGTGGGATCCAAGAATTGGGAGAGCGCTGAGTGAGCATGAAAATAACACTTTGAAAGAGCAGGTCCCTGCTTCACCCCACACCCCCCAGCATTGTGAAAGCACAGATGAGAGAGGAGACCAGATTGAGCGCCACTACCAATATAGCACTTTTAAGTGCTATTTCCCTTTTTAAGTAAGCATCAGTGAATCTAAGAGCTGAGAAAAAGGATAGAGTGTAGGTGTGTAACCTTCCACTTGTTCTCTCTCCTAAAACCCTCTGCAGTGCCTTCTTCTCCCTTCTTCCTTCTGATTTCATAGTTAATATATGACAAAGGTAGAAAGGAAAGGTTGTCAGCCCAGAATAAGCTAGTTCTACAGACACTTCTCCAATCAAGACATACAAATGGCTCTCAGACATATGAAAAAATCTTCATCATCACTAGCCATCAGGGAGATTCAAATTAAAACCACATTGAGATATCACCTTACACCAGTTAGAATGGCCAAAATTAGCTAGACAGGAAACAACATGTTTTGGAGGGGATGTGGAGAAAGGGGAACCCTCTTCCACTGTTGGTGGGAATGCAAGTTGGTGCAGCCTCTCTGGAGAACAGTGTGGAGATCCCTCAAGAAATTAAAAATAGAGGTTCCCTATGACCCTGCAATTGCACTCCTGGGTATTTACCCCAAAGACACAGATGTAGTGAAAAGAAGGGCCATTGTACCCCAATGTCTATAGCAGCAATGGCCACGGTTGCCAAACTGTGAAAAGAACCAAGATGCCCTTCAACGTCGAATGGATAAGGAAGATGTGGTCCATATACACTATGGAGTATTATGCCTCCATCAGAAAGGATGAATACCCAACTTTTGTAGCAATGTGGACGGGACTGGAAGAGATTAGGCTGAGTGAAAGAAGTCAAGCAGAGAGAGTCAATTATCATATGGTTTCACTGATTTGTGGAGCATAACAAATAGCATGGAGGATATGGGGAGATAGAGAGGAGAAGGAAGTTGGGGGAAATTGGAACGGGAGGTGAATCATGAGAGACCATGGACTCTGAAAAACAATCTGAGGGTTTTGAAGGGATGGGGGTGGGAGGTTGGTGTACCAGATGGTGGGTATTATAGAGGGCACAGATTGCATGGAGCACTGGGTGTGGTGCAAAAATGATGAATACTGTTATGCTGAAAATAAATAAAAAATAAATTTAAAAAAATAAGCTAGTTCTATCTGCCTACTTCTATTTTCTTGGGAAAATTTGGGCATTTTTTGTTAGATCAAGGGTCCACATGGGGAAAGATATGTGCCAAAGGGTTGATGGGGTTGATAAAGTGTTAGACTATAAATGAGGTTTAGTCAGGTGGAGTCTGGAGCCAATGACCAAGAAAGAATTCTTGAGACATCTTTGGTGCAAAATGGTGAT
>NW_026744637.1:0-2867 GCF_022355385.1 Mustela nigripes
TCTTTAAAATTTGGGGAGGTAGTTTCTTCTAAGAGACCAAAATACTCTTAAAATTAAGTGGGTGACTCTGTTCTATTCACCAGTCTTATATATTTTTTTTCTTTTTTGTGTTTTTTTTTCTTTTTTTTCCCCCTGAACTTCTTTTTACCCCCTTTCTTCCCCCCCATGATTTAGGGTCTCTTCCGATTTGGTTAACACACATTTTCCTGGGGTCTTTGCCACCCATTTAGTATTTTATTCTCTCTTTCTCTCTTTCATATATTCTTATCTGGATAAAATGACTAGGCAGAAAGACTCACCAAAAAAAAAAAAAAAAAACAACCAAACAAAAACAAAAACAAGAGGCAGTACTGAAGGTTAGAGACCTAATCAATATGGACATTAGTAATATGTCAGATCTAGAGTTCAGAATGACAATTCTCAAGGTGATAGCTGAGCTCAAAAAAGGCATGGAAGATATTAGAGAAACGCTGTCTGAAGAAATAAAAGCCCTTTCTGGAGAAATAAAGGAACTAAAATTTGACCAAGCTGAAATCAAAAAAGCTATTAATGAGGTGCATTCAAAAATGGAGGCTCTTACTGCTAGGATAAATGAGGCAGAAGAGAGAATTAGTGATATAGAAGACCAAATGACAGACAATAAAGAAGCTGAGCAAAAGAGACAACTACTGGACCACGAAGGGAGAATTCGAAAGATAGGTGATACCATAAGATGAAACATTAGAATAACTTGGATTCCAGAAGAAGAAGAAAGAGAGAGGGGAGCAGAAGGTACATTTGAGAGAATTATTGGAGAGAATCTCCCTGATATGGCAAAGGGAACAAGCATCAAAATCCAGGAGGCACGGAGAACCCCCCTCAAAATCAATAAGAATAGGTCCACACCCTGTCATCTAATAGTAAAACTTATAAATCTCAGTCACAAAGAGAAAATCCTGAAAGCAGCTCGGGAAAAGAAGTCTATAACATACAATGGTAAAAACATTATATTGGCAGTAGACTTATCCACAGAGACCTGGCAGGCCAGAAAGAACTGGCATGATACAGTCAGACGACTAAATGAATAAAACATGCAGCCAAGAATACTATATCCAGCTAAGCTATCATTGAAAATGGAGAGATAAAAAGCTTCCAGGACAAACAAAAAATAAAAGAACTTTCAAACACCAAACCAGCCATACAGAAAATATTGAAGGTGTCCTCTAAGCAAAGAGAGAGCTTAAAAGTAGTAGTCCAGAAAGGAACAGAGACAATATACAGTAATAGTCACCTTATAGGCAATACAACGGCACCAAATTGATGTCTTTCAGTAGTTACCCTGAATGTAAATGTCCCAATCAAAAGACACAGGGTATCAGAATGGATAAAAAAGCAAAACCCATCAATATGCTGTCTACAAGAGATTCATTTTAGACCCAAAGACACATCCAGATTTAAAGTGAGAGGTTGAAAAACAGTTTATCATGCTAATGGACATCAAAAGAAAGCTAGGGTGGCAATCCTTATCTCAGATCAATTAGATTTTAAGCCAAAGACTATAATAGGAGATGAGGAAGGACACTATGTCATACTCAAAGGGTCTGTCCAAAGAAGAAGACCTAACATTTTAAATGTCTATGCCCCTAATATTGGAGCAGCCAACTATATAAGCCAATTAATAACAAAATCAAAGAAACACATCAATAGTAATAGAACAATAGTAGAGGAGTTTAACACCCCCCTCACTGAAATGGATAGATCATCCAAACAAAAGATCAAGAATAAAATACAGGCCTTAAATGACACACTGGAACAGGTGGACATGACAGATATATTCAGAACATTCCATCCAAAAGCAACAGAATACACATTCATCTCTAGTGCACATGGAACATTTTCCAGAATAGATCACATCCTAGTTCATAAATCAGGTCTCAACTGGTATCAAAAGATTGGGATCATTCCCTGCATATTTTCAGACCACAATGCTCTGAAGCTAGAACTCAATCACAAGAGGAAATTTGGGAAAACCCAAATACATGGAGACTAAAGAGCATCCTTCTAAGGAATGAATGGGTCAACTAGGAGGTTAAAGAAGAATTGAAAAAAATTCATGGAAACAAACGATAATGAAAATACAGTTGTTCAAAATCTGTGGGACACAGCAAAGACAGTCCTGAGAAGAAAATATATACCGATACAAGCCTTTCTCAAGTAACAAGAAAGGTCTCAAATATACAACCTAGCACTACACCTAAAGGAACTGGAGAAAGAACAACAAAGAAAGCCTAAACTCAGCAGGAGAAGAGAAATAAAGATCAGGACAGAAATCAATGAAATAGAAACAACAACAACAAAAATAATAGAAGAAATCAATGAAACTAGGAGCTGGCTCTTTGAAAAAATTAATAAGATTGATAAACCCCTGGCCAGACTTATCAAAATGAAAAGAGAAAGGACCCAAATAAATAAAATCATGAATGAAAGAGGAGAGATCACAACCAACACCAAAGAAATGCAAATAATTATAAAAACATATTATGAGCAACTATACACCAGCAAATTTGACGATCTGGAAGAAATGGATGCATTCCTAGAGACATATAAACTACCACAACTGAACCAGGAAGAAATAGAAAGCCTGAACAGACCCATAACCAGTAAGGAGATTGACACAGTCGTCAAAAATCTCCAAACAAACAAAAGCTCAGGGCCAGACGGCTTCCCAGGGGAATTCTACCAAACATTTAAAGAAGAACTAATTCCTATTCTCCTGAAACTGTTCCAAAAAATAGAAATGGAAGGAAAACTTCCAAACTCATTTTATGAGGCCAGCATCACCTTGATCCCAAAACCAGACAAGGATCCCATCAAAAAAGAGAGCTATA
>NW_026744638.1:0-2866 GCF_022355385.1 Mustela nigripes
TATTGTATATGTTTCTTGAAGGGCCACTTCTTACTCCTTTGTATGTTATCCACAAAGTCCAGGATGATGCCTTACATTAAGGTAATATTTTATAAATACTGTTGGAAATATATACTTCTCTAAAATCTTATTTTGCCTACAGATTACTTGGATCCACTTTGCCCTGTATAGAATATTTTAAATATATTAAGAACAGAAATCTCTCTAAATAACATTTAGAATCATCATTAGTTTATGACTTCTGACTCATTTGTTTATGAAGTGATAATTACTGCAAGAACACTGAAGTTTGTAATATAATTTTTGAATTAATCACCAAACTAGTTTATTATAACTTATGAAAAAATAATTTCTCATGTTGGTTTAATTCTGCTCTTGTGTTATGGTCATGACATTTCCATTAAAATAAAGTAGAAAATAAAAGTAAATAATAACTGAAAAATAAAAAATAATAAATAAAAAAATAAAAATAAAACTCTTGTGAAATGTTAAACTTTTCTTACTTATTTTGTTTTGCTTTTCCTCTACCATGCAGGCAAAGCTGTATTTTGCAGATAGATACAATTTTCTAGTTGCTAGGTTTGTTACTTTTGCTAAAATTTTCAAAATATAAGAAGTTGAATAGTCATGGATTGTTTACTAAACTCCTTATCTACACATACAAAAATAAAACAATGATGATGACCTGCGTATTTCTAAAATTGTATTCTGTTTTTCCATATTATGTTTTACAATGTAATTAATAAAGATTCTGCATATATTAACACCCATCCCCTTCTATCTCATCCGTATGTCCATTACAGAGCATGTATGATTCCTATTCATTGCTATGTTGTGGTGACGGGATTGTCTGAAGTTGTTTACCTCTTAAAAACACAGCAAGTTAAGTCCTTACCTATCAATAATTACTTTAACTGTAAGTGAATGGAATCATCCAGTTGGAAGACATAGAAAGGCAGATGATATGTGGAAAACCCAAAAGACTCCACTCTAAAACTGCTAGAATTTGTACAGTAATTCAGTAAAGTGTCAGGATATAAAATCAATGCACAGAAATCAGTTGCATTTCTCTACACCAACAATGAGACAGAAGAAAGAGAAATTAACCAGTCAATCCCATTTACAATTGCACCCCAAACCATAAGATACCTAGGAATAAACCTAACCAAAGAGGCATAGTATCTATACTCAGAAAACTATAAAGTACTCATGAAAGAAATTGAGGAAGACACAAAGAAATGGAAAAATGTCCATGCTCATGGATTGGAAGAATAAATATTGTGAAAATGTCTATGCTACCTAAAGCAATCTACACATTTAATGCAATTCCTATCAAAGTACCATCAATCTTTTTAAAAGAAATAGAACAAATAATTCTAAAATTATAGTCATATTTTATCCTCCATTGTATCTAACTATATATTTTTTTTACACATAGGGTTTTTTCTTCTAAAATTTGGGGTACAATTTCTCCGAATAGATCAAAATATACCCTTAATCTAGCTCCAAGATTGTTGTAGTGTCCAGCCTGAGCAAATTCTCTCCAGTTTATTTTTCTTTATTGTCCCAAACAACTTGCTCTATCAACTTATTTTTTAGAAAATAATTTTTTTCCTCGTTTTTATAGGTTCATTCCATCTCTTCATTGTGCCTACCCTTATATGTTTTTCATCCTTTAAAATCTTGGGAGGTAGTTTCTTCTAAGAGACTGAAATACTCCCATAATTAAGTGAGTGACCCAATTCTAATCACAAGTCTAGTATATATAAATATATATATATATATATATATATATATATATATATAATTTTTTAAAAATATTTTTTCCTTGTTTTCTTTTTTTTAAACATTTTTTCCCCTTGAACTTATTTTTTATCCCCTTTTTTTCTCCCACAACTTGGGGTCTCTTCTGATTTGGTTAAAGCACATTTTCCTGGGGTCTTTACCACCCTTTTAGCATTTTATTTGCTCCTTTATATATTCTTATCTGCTCAAAATAACAAGGTGGAAAAACTCACCACAAGAAAAAGAACAAGAGGGAGTACCAAAGTCTAGGGACCTAATCAAAACAGACATTGGTAATATGACAGAACTAGAGTTCAGAATGACAACTCTCAAGGTTCTAGCTGGACTTGAAAAAGGCATGGATGATATTAAAGAAACCCCGTCCAGAGAGATAAAAGCCCTTTCTGGAGAAATAAAAGAACTAAAATCTAACCAAGTTGAAATCAAAAGAGCTATTAATGAGGTGCAATAAAAAAATGGAAGTTATTACTGCTAGGATAAATGAGGCAAAAGAATTAGTGATATAGAAGACCAAATGATGGAGAATAAAGAAGCTGAGCAAAAGAGAGACAAACAAATACTGGACCACGAGGAGATAATTTGAGAGATAAGTGAAACCATAAGATGACACAACATTAGAATAATTGGGATCCCAGAAGCAGAAGAAAGAAAGAGAGGAGCAGAAGGTATATTGGAGAGAATTTTTGTAGAGAATTTCCCTAATACGGCAAAGGGAACAAACATCAAAATCCAGGATATGCAAAGAATGACCCTCAAAATCAATAAAAATAGGTCCACACCCCGTAACCTGATAGTAAAATTTACAACTGTTAACGGCAAAGGGAAAATCCTGAAAGCAGCCTGGGAGAAGAAATCTGTATTGTACAACAGTAAAAACATTTGATTGGCAGCAGACTTATCCTCAGAGACCTGGCAGGCCAGAAAGAACTGGCATGATATATTCAGAGTGTTAAATGAGAAAAACATGCAGCCAAGAATACTATATCAAGCTAGGCTATCATTGAAAATAGAAGGAGAGATTAAAAAGCTACCAGGACAAACAAAAGCTGAAAGAATTTGC
>NW_026744639.1:0-2866 GCF_022355385.1 Mustela nigripes
ACCTGAGGCAGGATCTGTGGAATTGCACAAGATACCCCAAGATTCAGAAATGAAATGTCTCGGTGGGGTGCATCTCTCTTGGATGAGAGTCACTGACAAGAGAATGGGGCCACAGGTGGCATCACTGTGGGTGGGGATGGTGGGGGACACATGATGCCCCACAGGGGACCCTGCCCACATGTCATCTCCACAGCTCTCATGCCTGAAACTGCTGGATGTTTGTTTGATGTTTCCTCCGTCCCCGTTTCCGAACATTCAGTACCAGTTGGCTGAGGAGGCGGAAAATCCCCTTATTCATTTCACAAGGAGAATTTCAAAATTGTCTTTGTGCTTAGCATTTTTCTGTTTAATGTGGACTTTGTATTTTAAGGACATGTGTAGGAAATGGTTTTGCTGGATCATGCTGCATTCTTTGCTTTTCTTCCACAAGTCCCCCCAGAGGGGTAAAGGCAGCATTTCCAAAGCGGGGATATGGCCAGAAGCAGGGACACGTGAGGCTCTGAAAGGAGCCACTCTATCTCTCTGTTCTCTCATCTCTAAGTGGAATATCTCCAGTGAGGTGTGCCCCCAAGGTCTTCCCTTCATCTGCAATCCTCAGATCCCCTGTGATCAGATTGTTTGAGAAGTGAAATTCAGAAGTGGCCACACCCGGGCAGAGAGACCAGGATGGTCTCTTCGGCAGCACGAAGGTGGTGCCGAAGGCTGGCTCTTCCAACAGAGCCTTTGGGCACCAAGAGTTTTACAAATACCTCTCCACTGACTAGGGGGAACGAATACACTATTAGAATACTGGAAGGAACTATTTTTCTTTGTATATTACTTTAAAATAGATATTTATACTCCTGGCCGAATGATGGTAAGTGTTCTGGCACTTTCAACAGACATGGGCAGAAAAATGGGAACTCTTTATCAGCAACGTCCTCTCCCCCCTATAAAAGGACTACAGACACGGACCAAGCTGTTGAGAGCGCTCAGGGAAGGCGACAGTTTCTCATTGCAAAGTCGGCTTGGCAAATATCCATTCTCTGCAAGCGCAGTCCGAATTCCAGCAGCAAAGCTGAGGTCTGGAGTGACCTGACCCAGAGTGCTGACAGGTGGCGGGAAAGTCCTCTTCGTCGTGGGGACAGAATTTACCAAGTGCCATAGGATGAGATCAGGGGTTCTATAGGTTGAAGGCAATATTTTTATATCTTACCAGGAATGAAACAGTAAAACCGTGAAAGCAGGCAGAAATATTTTTTTTTTCTTTTCCATTGAAAAGCACTCATGTTCTTTAATGCTTATACTTGATTTATTTCCAGAAAGATATATATTTGATATATTTCCGGAAAGCCTCAGCTATCATGAGCAGTTTTTGTTCGTGACCTTTATGGAAATGAGGAAAAGAATTAGACCTCCCTGCTTGCAGTCTAGGATAGAACCCAGCACTTAAAGCTTTACGGTAAAATCACTTGAGAGGAAACTGGCTTGGTGAACCTTCGTGGTCCCTCCATCGCAAAGCCGACCTCTTGGCTTCTGGAGGAAGCAGTGCCTCTCCCCAGGTTAGTTGCCCGCCCGTGACCTTTCATCGTATTCTTGCTCTTCGTTTTTAATCGTATCAAACTGAGACTAAAAGTGATTGTTGGGATCTGTGCTGCCCAAGAGGACATCTAGATGTCTGTGGCTACTTGTTCAACTTTGAATCACTTTTTGTCTTTGCAGAATCCATGGCATTTGTATTCATTCTTAGAAATATAGGTACTTTCATTGCATCCTTTCCTTACCTGAACATGCTAAGAAGGCACCCCAGCCTTCCTTAACAATGAGGACATGGCAGCTGGACCCAAAGGTTCATAGCTCCACCCAACCAGAGAGTTAGTACCATTCTGCTTTTGTATTGACTTGATTTGGGGATCATCTCTCCTGAACCAGAGTTAATGACTTGGTGTCTCCCAGTGGAAACAAGGCTTTTTCCTTGGACCTAGCTTATTACCTAGACTCTACCCTCCCTCAGGATGAGATCTTTCTCCACAGACTTCTTGATCGCTCGTGCAAAAACATCAGCATTGTCACGTCACTGGAATGAGTATGGTCTAGGCTCAAGATGGAACCCTAGAGAGGTGACTAGGTGGCTCAGTTGGTTAAGTCCAACTCTTGATTTTGGCTTGGGTCATGATCTCAGGGTCCTGGGATCGAGCCCCTCACTGGGCTCACCACTTAGTGGGGAGTCTGCCTGTCTCCCTTTCCCTCTGCTTGCTCTCTCTCTTTCTCTTTCTCAAATAAATAAATAAATAAATCTTTTAAAATAAGTAAATAAATAAAGATGGCACCCTACAACCCAGAGCTTGACATCCACGGAAATCAGAAGGTAGTACCCTTGCAGGAAAGAGCCAGATGAGAGGAATGTCTCAAATTCCTCCAGGTTTTTCAAAGCCTCTTCCTGGGTCACATTGTCCTATGATCTTCACACTACATCCCAGTGGAGGTCCAAACAGGACCTGTTGGAGGAGGCTGATTCTCTCAGACCCGGTGTATACATGGGATTCCACCTCCACCCCAAAACTCATTTTTACCAACAGAGGAAGTCTTGTACACCAAGGGGAATTTCATTTCAAATCCCCAAGATGTCCTGTGAGTGTTGTTCATGACTGAAGGCAACAGATGTCCTAGTGGAATCCAGGAGAGGATCTCGCTTATGATTACTTTCAGCAAAAAAACTGCCTCATTACCAAGTCCTTCCGGTCCCTCTGTAGCTCTGTTCCCTTGGACGATGTCCAAACCCAAGCTACCTTTACACCAAATTGCTCTGTGCCCTGAATACTGAGATTATCGGTACAACCGCCTGCTCCCACACTTCCTTCCTGCTTAATTTAAATAAACAGTGAGT
>NW_026744640.1:0-2865 GCF_022355385.1 Mustela nigripes
GGATGCACGGGATGTCCGGGGAAGGAGTGGGAAAAGACCCTCACTGCTCCCCATCCCAGTGCACGAGTGATGTGCAGAGATCCTGTCGCCTCTCCTCTCCTGTGGGGAAGGCACTGACCTTGTCCCCGAGTCCACCTGAGCGGCAGAGCACCGGCCTACACCGGGAGATAGTAGTGTGCATAGAGTGCCATCCTAGGCCACGCATGCCACTGCAGGGTTGTGACTGCATCTGCTTATTTCGGCATGGCACGGTGAAACCAGGACGTCAACATGGAGCCCGGGAAGCAAGGCCCAAGAGGCACCAGCTCTCCCGCAGCTCTTAATCCCTGACGCGACAGAGCGAACGCCCAAAGTCTTGCTGAGGAAGCAGCAGCGAAGTGCGGTTCGCAGCAAGCTGAAAACCTCTGCGAACTCATAGCAGTCTCTTGGCTGCTCTTGCTGGTTGCCTTAGCCTAGTGTCCGCAGCACTTTGGGAGAAACCCGCATACAGCAAAAGCCTCTTTGGCCGGGCATCCCCTCTGGGAATGCACAGCATTCTTTGGGAAATCAGAGTCGGGTCTGTGGGATGCGGTTGCTGCTTGCCTGAGCTAGTCTCCACAGCTCGGTTTAATAAACCCGCATGGAGCGAAATCCTCTTTGCCCGGGCATCCCCTCTGCCTGAGAGAGATGCTTGGTTGCGCCTGTGGGAAGAGCCTTAAGGAAAGGGACACGTCTGTCACTGCGCTCCCCAGGAGCATGTCTGGGGAAGGTGCAGCACGCTGCTCCAGGAACGAGAAGGAGTCGTTGGCCTTGTTGTCGGAAACGGTCGCAAGCAGGAGAGCCTGCCCTGTCTGAAACAGCGGTCGGTGGTAAGACAAGTGTCACCGGCTACGTGTGCGGAGAGACGGAAACATGGCTGAGAAGGAGACACTAGTGGAAGTCTAGACAAGGGGCGCTTGCTCCACTCTGATAAGGAGTCTGGGCAGAAGTCATGCCTGTCCTGGGCCCCGGGGCCCAAGGGGAAAGCACCTCCTTGGCCACAGGTCCTAGGTGCATTCATGTGCTTGCCACCAGGCACCTACCATGAACTCACAGGAGTAGATCCCTGAAAAGACGGGCAGTCAGATGCCGTCTTCCTCCAAGATGGGAAAGCGTTCGCGGATGCACGGGATGTCCGGGGAAGGAGTGGGGGAAATTCCCCCACAGCCCCCCCCCCCGATCCCAGTGACTGGGAGGTGTGCAGGGATTCTGTCCCTTCTCCTCTCCTGCGGGGAAGGCACTGACCTTGTCCCCGAGGCCTCCATACCGCCAGTGCAAAATGCTAAACCTCGCCTACGCCAGGTGATGGTAGTGTGCATAGAGTGCCATCGTAGGCCACGCACTCTGCTGCAGGTTGGAGGCTGTCTGCTTATTTTTCCTTGACAATTTGAACCCAAGGACGCGAAAATGGAGCCCGGGAAAGCAAAGCCAAAGAAAAACCAGTTCTCCCGCAACTCTTCTTTCCTGATGCCCAAGAGCGAACGCCCAAAGCTTTGCTGAGGAAGCAGCGACGAAGTGCTGTTGGCTCCAAGCCCAAAGCCTCTGCGAATGCACAGCATTTGCTGAGAAATCAGAGTCGGTTCTGCAGGCTTCTGTTGCTGCTTCCCTTGGCAGCAAGGTGGGAGAAACCCGCATACAGCGAAAGCCTCTTTGCCCGGGTATCACGTCTGGGATAGCACAGCATTCTTTGGAAAATCAGAGTCGGGTCTGTGGGAGGCTGCGGTTGCTTGCCTGAGCTAGTCACCACAGCACCGTGTAATAGAACCTCATGGAGCGAAATCCTCTTTGCCCGTGCATCCCCTCTGCCTGAGCGAGAAGCATGGTTGCGACTGTGGGAAGAGCCATAAGGAAAGGGACACATCTGTCACTGCGCTCCCCAGGAGCATGTCTGCGGAAGGTGCAGCTCGCAGCCCCGGGGAAGAGAAGGAGTCGGACTTGCCGGAAACGGTCGCAAGCAGGAGAGCCAGCCCTGTCATCAACAGCGGGTCAGTGGTAAGACTAGTGTCACCCGCTCTCTCTGCGGAGAGACGGAACCCCGGTGAGAAGGAGACACGAAGGGACGACTAGGGCAGGGGCGCTTGCTCCACTCTGAGGAAGGAGTCTGAGCAGAAGGCATGCCTGTCCTGGGCCCCTGTGCCCAAGGGGAAAGCAGCTCCTGGCCAACTATCCCAGGTGCAGACATGCGCTGGCCACCAGGCGCCTACCCTGATCTCGCAGAAGTAGCTCCCTGAAAGAACGGGCAGTCAGATGCCGTCTTCCTCCAAGATGTGAAAGCGTTCGCGGATGCACGGGATGTCCGGGGAAGGAGTGGGAAAAGACCCTCACTGCTCCCCATCCCAGTGCACGAGTGATGTGCAGAGATCCTGTCGCCTCTCCTCTCCTGTGGGGAAGGCACTGACCTTGTCCCCGAGTCCACCTGAGCGGCAGAGCACCGGCCTACACCGGGAGATAGTAGTGTGCATAGAGTGCCATCCTAGGCCACGCATGCCACTGCAGGGTTGTGACTGCATCTGCTTATTTCGGCATGGCACGGTGAAACCAGGACGTCAACATGGAGCCCGGGAAGCAAGGCCCAAGAGGCACCAGCTCTCCCGCAGCTCTTAATCCCTGACGCGACAGAGCGAACGCCCAAAGTCTTGCTGAGGAAGCAGCAGCGAAGTGCGGTTCGCAGCAAGCTGAAAACCTCTGCGAACTCATAGCAGTCTCTTGGCTGCTCTTGCTGGTTGCCTTAGCCTAGTGTCCGCAGCACTTTGGGAGAAACCCGCATACAGCAAAAGCCTCTTTGGCCGGGCATCCCCTCTGGGAATGCACAGCATTCTTTGGGAAATCAGAGTCGGGTCTGTGGGA
>NW_026744641.1:0-2865 GCF_022355385.1 Mustela nigripes
ACCAAGAGAAGTAGGGCAACTTTAGAAAAGGAGCTTGGTATGCTTTGTAGCATACTGGACCAGAACCAGTAACGACAGTACAGTCTTTCAGATTTCTCATTCCGGGAGCTTAAGACGAAAGTCAGGCATAAACGTTAGGTTAAGTGCCTTTTTGACCTGATTCCTGGTAAGTACGTGTGTTCAGAGATGTGTTCAACGCACAGTCGCTCAGCTTCTAGGCACAAGGCACTGGGAGGCTTCTGTCAGGCCGGGGGAGCGGCGGTCTGACTGTGCCGCACGGTACCAGAGGCGGGTCCTACAGGTCCGGGGCTTTTACGTTTAGCTCAAAACCACTTGCCCTGAACTTTCAGGCCTTTTCATTCAATGTGCACGATTTCACAGGAGTGCTTTCTCCAGGCTGCACCTAGCCCACCCGAGGCCAAGAGACTCACTGCGAAATGCAGTGAGGTCCCTGCCGAGGACCCGTCCGGGGCGGGGACGGCCCAGGAAGCCCGCAGGAGAAGCCCGAGGAGAGGCCCCGGAGGGCCAAGGAGGGCAGGCCACCCACGGCTAGGCTCCGGGGAGCAGAGCCCAGGCGTGCACCTTCATGAACTCGTCCTTGTCGAAGCCGAGCGAGTCCGGCCCCTTGGGCAGGTTCATCTTACTTCTCTCCATCCCGCCGACCGCCGCCTCTCAGCACCGACACTCGAGCGAGGAGGAAAGGTAGGAGGCTGCGCTCCCCGACGCTACCGGTGAGGGCACGGCGTTTCCACCGCACAGAAGGCACCGCTTCCTCCAACATGGCAGCGCCCCTGCCCGGCCAATGAAAGAGGACGCCGCAGGCCCGCCTCCGCCTGCCTTCGCCTGCCTCCGCCAAGAAAGGCGCGGGGGTCGCTACCGTGGAGCCAGCAGGTGATGCTGCCCCCATGCAGCGGAGGGCGACACTACAACCTCGCCTACGTTTCTGCAGGGCAGCCCCCACGCTGTTGATGCCGGGTGAGCGGGAGAAGAGAGGGCGGGGAGGGTCAGGGGCGCTCCCTCCCCACCTCGCCCTTTCCCTCGGAAAATCGGCCTGCGAACCTCTTCCAGGACCTTCTCCCGAGATTGTCCCGCGGGAAGCATAGCCGTGGCGGGATGCTGGCCCTTTACTTCTGCGGCCGGTTGTCCAGAGAGGGGGGCGCGTCCGGGTGTCAGGCCTCCGGACCCCAGGCGCCGCCGCTGCAGCCGCCTGGGCGCAGAGGCCTCTGTGGGAACCCTGCTTTCGCCCTTAGCCCCGGCACCCACCTGCGAGCTTGGCTTCTCCCCCGCTGAGCTTGGCTCCAGCGATCTGTAGGGAGGAAGGTGGTCAGCTGGCAGCCTCGGGTCGTCTGGGCCGCTCCCAGCTCCACTTCAGCTCAGCTGCGGGGCGGCCACAAGTTTGGGTTCTCAGAGCTCTTAAAGAATCACCTCGCTACCGGCCGGCCTACAAACCGCAGCCGACAAGTAGATGTGCGAGCATGTTTATGTCCAGTCCGCTCTAGAATGGGCGGAATCGTGTGTTTGTGGCTAGAGTTGGTTCAATCGCCACACCTGCCCCCAATTTCCAAGACCCCCTCCTCCTCCTGCCGACCACCCCACATTTATTTTGAGATTTTTCTTTCCTCTTCCCTTGCTCTTTCTCCCACTGTCCTCCACTTTAGTGGGAATGTCATGGTCAAATGATGATTCATTTCTCTTTTTTTTCTCCGTGAGACTCTGACAGCTCAAACCACAGATCTCACACGCGCCCTTCAGGCTGCAGCTTTGCTGTAATAGCCCAGGACTGGGCTGCCCCTCCCAATGCTGTGATCTCCCAGAGATAGCATGAGCAGCCCTTAGAAAGGGATAGGACACAGCAAGACAATGGCTTACAGTGAGTCTTACATTCCAGTCACTCCAAACGGGAAACTGGTCACTTTTTTTTAAAAAACGTGAGTACAGGGACGCCTGGGTGGCTCACTTGGTTAAGCAGCTGCCTTCGGCTCAGGTCATGATACCAGCATCCTCAGATCGAGTCCCACATGGGGCTCCTTGCTCAGCAGGGAGCCTGTTTCTCCCTCTGCCTCTGCCTGCCATTCTGTCTGCCTGTGCTTGCTCTCTCCCCCCCCCTCTCTCTGATAAATAAATTAAAAAAAAATCTTTAAAACCTGAGTACAGAATCTGAAACAATACATTCCCTAGCAGTGGGAATGGCAAGGCCTTGTTGAGGAAAACGTTCCCAGTCAATATCCAGAGACTATGACAGGTAGGATGACAGCTGGAATCTTATTTGGAGAATCAGAATAAATTGCCAGGGGAGCAACTATGAAAGTGCATTCTATGCCCTGTTGTGGTCATTTGGATATAGGGAATGAAAGCCTCATTATTTGGTCTTTGTTTGTTTACTCTTATTATGAAAATTCTCAAGCACACACCAAAGTGTGTAGAGCAGAAGGATCCCGGCCCTTCCGAGTACTTATCACTCTGCTTCCCCAACTGTTTCATAGGCCCTCCTCCTTCTACTGCCCCCAAAGTGCCTGTATTTTTGTTTTGGGGGGAGAGGGGAGGTCTGGAATATATTTTAAAGTAAATCCCAAACATCACATGATTCCCTGCTCCCCAAATACCTTGGTTTACACATCAAAGAAGAAGGAGGAAGAGGTGGAGGAGGGGAAGACTGAGAAGGAGGAGGGATGAAGAAGAGAGATTTCCGCCCAGGCCCACTATGCCAGAATCAATAGGTCTAATAAGCTATTCCGATTGGCTCTGAGAGGCATGACTTTTAGCCTCTCAGACTTTTAGGGCCACAGTGCTAATAAGCGACAAGGGCAAATTCAGGCAGCGCAAACAGCAAGGCCCACACTCATCACCAAGGCACCGAGGGGGGGG
>NW_026744642.1:0-2864 GCF_022355385.1 Mustela nigripes
TTGATTTCAGCTCAGGTCATGATCTCAGGGTCCTGAGATCGAGCCCCCACCAGCACAGAGCCTGCTTAGGATTCTCTCTCTCCCTCTGCACCTCCCCCCCTAAAACAAAACAAAACAAAACAAAAACACCCTACATGAAGGAAAAAACTACACTGATTTCAGTCATTTGCACAGCTATATTCACTTCTAGAAAAATAACAAGTGGCATATCGACAAAATATACTTAGATATTTGAGGGAATAAGAGTGACATTCAAGAAGATGAAACTTAGCCTAAATACCTTCATACTTTATAGTTCCCTTTATAGGGAACAAGCAAACACCTCAATCATTAAAAAATAGAATCAGCAGAGAATTCTGAGAACTTCAAAAAATCACTTGACAAAGCCCCATCAATTAAAAGGAGAATCAAAATAAACAATCTGAATATGAAAAATCCATGATAAAAAGCCCAGTGGTAAACATGATAATAACACTGAAACTAATTGTATCTGCCAGGTTTATAAACACACACACACGCACATGCACACGCATACATACAAATTGTAAAGTGGGTAAAAAGAAAAAGCTCTCCTGTCTTCATCTTTCAAAATAGCTATTGTGTTGTTTAAAATTAAAACACATCATTAAAAATAAGTAGTGTTCAATACTCCTTCTATAATATCTCTATTATTTTAGGTTAAGAGTGTGTTTCAGTAAATAATCTCACTTGTGGTAGAGAAACACTTCACTGAATTCTGTTAATCTTTCCAGACTGACTTCTGTGCATTTTACTTATGTCATAGCCAAGCAATATTCAGTATTTTTTAATAGAAAGCATTTTAATAGGATTTCATTTTTTTGGACTTATTTATTTTAGAGAGGGAGCATACATGCAGGAGTGCAGCGGGGGAGGGAGTGGGAAAGACAATATCAAGCAGGCTCCCCACTGAGCATGGACCTGAGGTGGGGCCTGATCTCACAACCACTAGATCATGACCTAAGCCAAAATCAAGACACCTGAGCCACCCAGCTGCCCCAATTCCATTTTTGTAAAACTAATTATATATACTTTTCCCTTACTATTTCTATCTTTCCTACATAATTCTTCCCTTTCTTTCCCCTTTCCCTCTCCTCTTTCCATTTCTATATAAACAAAAAGGATGTCTGGAATTATGGGCACCTAATGATTAATGTTAGGATTTCATGTGATTGTTTAAATTTTCTTTTGGCAGGATATTGCATTTCTTGGATTTTTTGTACTATATATTTTTCATTTTATAAAAATAAGTAGAAATATTTTTTCCTTAAAAGCAACATTTGCAGCAACAAAAACACAGGAAGCGTATAAGCAAATATTTTAAGAGTTGTTAATTTTGGGTGGCAGGAATATAGCTGCTATTTTCTTTCTGAAACATTTTCCACTTAAATATAGAAGGTTTGCTATACAGAAGTTTAAGCATTTCAAGTTAGCTATGAGCTTTTTTATCCAAATAAATCAGTAAGTGACTTTAGATGCAGGTAAAGACAGATTTAAACTCTATTTTAGTGCTTACTGTATACAGAACCTTGGGCAAGCTACTTCAGTTCTCATGAGTTCATTTTCTTGATCTACAACATAAAGGTTATCATATGGCCCTTATGGCTATGATAGGAGAACAAATAACTCAAAATGATGAATGCATTGCCTGGCATTCAGTAAGCCCACAATAAGTGGTGCTTCTTTCTCTTATGTTCCATTTTCCTTTTACTGTAAATTTATGGTACCCAAATTGCATAAATATGCACATTTAAATACTGCACATATATAATCACTGTGCAACAACTGGACAGAAACTTACATGATATGGTTAACATGTCTCTTATCAAGTTAAAGTCCTAAAAATAAAACTAATTGCATTTTCCCCTCCAAATCACATAATTCACAGCAGGAAAAGTTACATGATTTTATTGAAACATAGAGCCTAAAATGGGTATTGAAGAAGAGGAAATTAGTGGCACTTTTAAAAATAAAAATTAGTATCTCCTATGTCATCGTCTCCCTCCCACCATCCCCACTACAAAGTCCATCCATGTGTATCAATAGTGAATACCTAAGGAGGGAAAAAAAATCACTGACATATAATTAAGCATATAAAAATGAAGAGCATAGGGGCACCTAGATGTCTCAGTCGGTTAAGCATCTGCCTTCAGCTTAGGTCAGGATCTCAGAGTCCCGGGACTGAGCCCCATATTGGGCTCCCTACTCAGCCAGGAGCCTGCTTCTCTCTCTCTCCCTCTGCCCCTCCCCCACTCTGTGTGTGTGTGCGCGCGCGCGCGCACTTGCATGCACACGCACGCGCACACACACATACTCTCTCAAATAAATAAATAAAATCTTAGAAAAAAATTAATAGCCTACTACATCCTTTCTTTGATGACTCATGGAACCTGATAGAAGGCTATCTATACAAACTAAATAACAAAATACCTCTTGTCCAATTTCTATATACACAAGCCTATGAGATCCTAAAAACATTATGGAGAAAGGATCTCTCATGGACAAGATTGCCAGATTTAGGAAATAAAATTACACACCACTCAAATATGAGTTTCAGATAAACAACAGGTAAGGATTCAAGTCCTCACCTACTTACTAGCTGTTTGACTTCAACAAAATGACTCATAAATCTCAAGTTTGGGTTTCTTTTTTTTTTTTTTTTTTTTCATCATCCAAAGATAGTTTATTAATGAATGTAGTTTTTTATTTTAATTTTTTATTTTTTATAAACATATATTTTTATCCCCAGGGGTACAGGTCTGTGAATCACCAGGTTTACACACTTCACAGCACTCACCAAATCACATACCCTCCCCAATGTCCATAATCCCACCCCCTTCTCCCAT
>NW_026744643.1:0-2863 GCF_022355385.1 Mustela nigripes
TGTGGCTGTCCAATTTTCCCAGCACCATTTATTGAAAAGGCTGTCTTGGTGGAGTATGTTTTTCACTTCACAGTTCTAATGTAGAAGAAGTTAAAGTTAATATAAAGCAAGTCAAAATTAAACTTAGTTTAATTGGCAAGCCTTTATTTCCTGAATGATTTTATTATAGCTAAAATGTATGTAGAGCTAAAATGTTACATATATTTATTATTTGTTGTCTGTAAAATGGGGAGATTTTTGGAATGTGAAATGGTATGTATAAACAACCAATCTTATACAAAAGGAAACTAGAGGTTACTAGCCTAAAAAGCTGCTTAAAAGCCATCCATGTAGATAGGAGTTTGTAAATCTTCAAAAATACATCTGTGAGTTGAAGAAAAAAAAAGTCTATTCAAATGTTAGATGTAACTAGGGAATAGTTTAGTATTTGAAAAATTAAGCTTGACTTGAATCAGCTTTACCATTGGAAGACAACACTGTGTATTAGGTGAGAATTCTGGTGGTACTAAATTTCTATTGGGTTTTCAGAAATAGATCTTGTATGTTTTATTATATTTAATGAGTAAAATCAGTTTGTTTGAAATCATTTACATTTTTTCTCTCTTTTTAAAAAAGATTTTATTTATTTTTATGAGAGAGAGAGTGTGTACAAGCAGGGGGAAGGGCAGAGGGAGAAGCAGACTCCCCACTGAGCTGGGATCTCCATGCAGGACTTGATCCCATGGTCCTGGGCATGGTTAATTAGTTACGCCTAAGGCAGAAGCTTAACTGACTGAGCTACCCAGGTGCCCCATTTACATTTTCTCAGTGGGCTGACCAGCCTTGTCCTTTCAAGATACTCTTGACAAAGCTTAACATTGGGCTATCAGGTGCAAGAGAAATATTTGTAGGGCAAAGCTCCAATATTACAAAGAGAGACAGAGAGAGTGGATTTAGAGCTCTTAGAAAATAAATTGATAACTAGCACACCCCAGAACCAATAATTAGTTCAGCTTTTTGGGTTGGGATTCCTAGACTATGTAGATAGTATAAATTTAAAGCCCAAAGATATGAGAGGAGGTCACAGTAAATAATTCTTAGGGACACCTTTTCATTTTTCCCAGGACTCAGGCTGAGGCAAATACTTTTTTTTTTAATATTCTAGTATGCCAATGATATCTAAGCATCCTTCTGCAGAGATTTGATTCTCAAATGTCCACTGATTACCTAACTGGAAGACCTCCCCAAGGTAACCACTGGTAAGCTCTCAAGCTCATTACTCTGGTTGCCAAATACACATTTGTTTTTGACCCCTAGGGGTTTCTGTCATCCACTTGTGAGCTCTACGCTCCTAGTTTTGTGTCCACATAGGACCTTATATATTTTCTTTGTCCTATTTCTGTTTCAGTGTAAGCCTTTCTCCTGCTCCCCTTCTACCTTTTGTCCTGACATTCAGTGATATTTATTCTAGGTGCTAAGGATAAAACTTATGAATAAAACAGATATATTTTCATAGAGCTCATCATTTTAAGGGGGAAAAAACAATAAATCACTATATACTATGTCAAGTGATAATCATACTATGAAGAAAAGTGACTAGGGATAAGGAAGTAAGGTAATGGGAGTGGCATTTCACATAAAGAGGTCAGGTTAGACCTTGCTGATTGGGTATTTGGTAGGATATTATCAAAGATTGCAAGCTTTTTTTTTTTTAACGATTTTATAAAGATTGAAAGTATTTCTGATACATTTATGTAATACAACTTATCTTGGTGTCCTAAGTAGAGTTAACTCATAAGCTGAGCTAAGAAATTGGATAATCCTGCAATACCTCAAATATTAATGTAGGTTTTAAAAAGATAATGGGAAAATATCCTTAGGGACAATTCCCTGAGTATTATCAGCCTTTAATATTTCCTGTTATAAATATTGCCTTTGTTTAATAATAAATGAATCTATAAGATAGTATACTTCTGACATGCATTATAAACTCATCATTTTTTCCCAAGGTCTGTTGCTACTTCTTTCTCTGTGAGTGGCCCACCTCTTATCTATCTTGTTGCTTAGGCCATTTGATTGCTTTTCTTTCATTCAGTATGCACTTAAGTATCTGGTTGTTTAAGGCCCTGAAAATCAGGTCAGGAACTACTATGAAGTCAGTGAGGTACATACATTAAGAGGGTGCCAAAAACTCAATCATCACGACAAATAACATTTAAAAAAATTAAAATGTAAGTAGAAAAAATCCATGATGACTGACGTATCAAACTTTTAAAACATGAGATTTAATGTTGCACTGGTGTAAACCCAGAAGTGAGTTCCTGACTTTCATCTTAGTTCTGGCCCTGCTGACAATATAAAGTGAATAAAGCATAATCTCTGCCCATAATGAATTCACCATGGGAAGAGATACATGTGAATAAATAAGTAATGGAAATAAAAGTCCACAAAGGAAGACATAAATTAGGGGTTCAAACTAGAAGATGTTTCTGCCAGAGTGATATAGGACTATAAGAGAACCCGCGGCGTCATCCTAGACATCTCTTTCTTTCTTTCAGAAAGTTTTGTCCTCCTTTCAAAATCCCCGCCTTTTTATTTGTTTTTTATTTTTATTTTTTTTTAAGATTTTATTTATTTATTTGACAGAGATCACAGGTAGGCAGAGAGGCAGGCAGAGAGAGAGGAGGAAGCAGGCTCCCTGCTGAGCAGAGAGCCCCATGCGGGACTCCATCCCAGGATCCTGGGATCATGACCAGAGGCTTTAACCCACTGAGCCACACAGGTGCCCCTGTTGGGAGAATTTTCATGACTGCTTCAATCTCCTTACTGGTTATGGGTCTATTCAGGTTTTCTGTTTCTTCCTGGTTCAGTTTTGGTAGTTTAT
>NW_026744644.1:0-824 GCF_022355385.1 Mustela nigripes
CACACAGAGGCCAGAAAGCACAAGTTGGGGGAATGGCAGAGGGAGAAGGAGAAGGAGGCTCCCCGCTGAGCAGGGAGGCAAATGTGTGGGACTCGATCCCAGGACCCTGGGATCATGACCTGAGCTGAAGAAAAACACTTAACTGACTGAGCCACCCAGGCGCCCCCTGGCTCCAACTTCCAAAGATGGTGTATGAGATACCTTTGGTGGGAAGGAATGAAGATCAGCAACTGTCCTTGATTCTGCTTCTCAGAAAGGCATTGTGATGTGGTGCCCAGGAATTTGGAGACAGACACACGCTTGATGCCCTCCGGCTCTGCCGCAAAAGCAACACCTTCCAGAGGGCAGCTGCAGGCACCGGGTGGCGTCACACAGGGTCAGACCTGGGAGGCACTCAGCCATGTACCGCTTCCACCATCCTGCTGGGGTTAAAAAAATTACCTATATATAAAAAACAAAGAACCAGAATAGTGGGAATGAATGAAAAATAAAAGTTTTCCTATGAAGTAGTGGTAGTTCTCTTGTAGTACTTTTTCTCTCTCTCTCTCTTTTTTTTTCTTTCTTGGTTTGTTTTCTGGGGAAGGGGCCTGGCATGTGGGTTTTCAGTCAATGATGTTCCCTGACTTAAGTCCTCCCACCCCCCTCAAGGGGGTGGGCTCTGAGGAAACTTTTTTTTTTTTTCAGGCTTTTGTTCTCTGGCGGTTTTTTGTTTGTTGACTTTTTTTTCTCACTTTGACCGCTTTTGATGGTTTTTGTAGTTTTAGAGGAAAACAAACCGCACCCTGATCTCCCTCTCAGAGAGAAGCCTCATTCTGGCTGCAGAG
>NW_026744644.1:924-2024 GCF_022355385.1 Mustela nigripes
AATGATGTTCCCTGACTTAAGTCCTCCCACCCCCCTCAAGGGGGTGGGCTCTGAGGAAACTTTTTTTTTTTTTCAGGCTTTTGTTCTCTGGCGGTTTTTTGTTTGTTGACTTTTTTTTCTCACTTTGACCGCTTTTGATGGTTTTTGTAGTTTTAGAGGAAAACAAACCGCACCCTGATCTCCCTCTCAGAGAGAAGCCTCAGTCTGGCTGCAGAACCCAAATAAGTTCCCCCTTGGCCGCTGGCAGAGCAGGTTCCAAGTCGCTGTCCCTGGGGAGGGAGGATCTTTTGCTTGTACCCAAAACCACGGCAGCAGCAGCTTTGGGCACCTCCAGACCGCTAGAGAGGTTCCAAGCAGCAATTGCACATTGAGATTTTCCCGCTGGCCCGGGCTGGGAGTGCCTGGTGTTTCTGGGTCTAAGAGCGCCCACCTTGCACGCACCAATTTCAGAGAAGGCAGAGGTTCGTTCTCAGGCTCTGAGAACGGGGCACAGGTCCAAGAGCACCAGGCTGGGCCTTCGCGCAGCTCTCTGGGGCGAGAGTTTGGTGCAGGCTCTGAAACAAGGGCGTGTATCAAAGGGCACCAGCGGGGCCTTTATACCTCTCTCAGGGGAGTATCTCAGGCTCTATAGCAGGACTCTAGCATTCTGCCACCTGGTGTGGCTCCCATCCCCTCACAGGAAATGGACCCCATGCATTCTCCAGTGTGCTGGCAGCTTAGGGACCAAGAGCTGGTTTCTCTGCGGCACTCTCTGCCTCAGCGCCACGGGAGGCTGTTCTGGGACCGGGGACTTAAGCCCCTGTCCCTAGCCGCCCCGATTCCCACAATTTCCCCTGAGATGCTTTGCTCTTTTGGAGTGCTTTCAACCAGTCTCCGAGTTAATGCTGGTCCCCAGACGCAGGGCACTCTCGCTCGTATTGGGGTATTACTTTCCAACTGGTTGCCTCTGGTAGCTCTTTCCCCCTTTTGTTTATCTTCTGATATCAGTTCACAGTTCCCACTCCGCTTTACCTGCCCACTGGCTTCTCCCCCTGTAGAGATCCAGACGTGTATAATTCTGATCTCAGGCTGATTTCATGGGTGATTGGAGTTCATGGGTG
>NW_026744644.1:2124-2863 GCF_022355385.1 Mustela nigripes
TGCTTTCAACCAGTCTCCACGTTAATGCTGGTCCCCAGACGCAGGGCACTCTCGCTCGTATTGGGGTATTACTTTCCAACTGGTTGCCTCTGGTAGCTCTTTCCCCCTTTTGTTTATCTTCTGATATCAGTTCACAGTTCCCACTCCGCTTTACCTGCCCACTGGCTTCTCCCCCTGTAGAGATCCAGACGTGTATAATTCTGATCTCAGGCTGATTTCATGGGTGATTGGAGTTCATGGGTGATTGGTAGGTAATCAGCTCATTTTGGGGTACAAGTTGAAAAGACTCCTCCTCCTACTTCTGCGCCATTTTGTCCCCCCTTTTAACTTTTTTTTTTTTTTAATTTTATTTGACAGCACAAGTAGAGAGAGAGGATGAAAGAGAAGCAGGATCTGCACTGAGCAGGGAGCCAGATGCAGGGCTGGATCCCAGGACCCTGGACAGATGCTGCACTGAGGGAGCCACCCAGACACACTTTTAGACCTAGGATGCAGGTAGGAGAAGCAAGCCAGGGGTTCCTTGGCCCAACACTAATGACCATGGCTCAGACAAATCCATCTTCCACTGTAGGCTTCCAGATACTCTGCGAAAGAGACATTCCCCTTCCTGTCCCTGAATGCTCTGCCAGTTCAAGGCAGATCCATGTTTCTGAGGGTTCCTCTTTGGTCATTCTGTCAGGGACAGCCAAGAGTGCTCCAAGCCTGTGTGGACCCTAGGCCTGGGGATCCCAGCCCTGAA
>NW_026744645.1:0-2863 GCF_022355385.1 Mustela nigripes
AAAGAAACAAGAGCATTGAATGACACACTGGAACAGATGGACCTCATTGGTTTATACAGAACATTCCACCCTAAAACAACAGAATACTTATTCTTCACAAGTGCACATGGAACCTTCTCAAGAATAGACCACATACTGGGTCACAAATCAGGACTCAACCGATACCAAAAGAATGAGATGATTCCCTGCATATTCTCAGATCACAATGCTTTGAAACTGGAGCTCAATCACAAGAAAAAGTTCCGAAGGAACTTTTCTTTTGTCTCTCCTGGAAGCTAAAGACCACCTTGCTTAAGAATGCTTAGATCAACCAGGAGATCAAAGAAGAACTGAAACAACTCATGGAAACCAATGCGAATGAAGACACTTCAGTCCAAAACCTATGGGATTCAGCCAAGACAGTCCTAAGGGGGAAATACATAGCCATCCAAGCTTCCCTCAAAAAAATTGAAAAATCTTGAACACAGCAGCTGTCTCTACACTTTAAAGAACTGGAGAATCAACAACAAATCAAACCAACTCCATACATAAGAAGGGAAATCATCAAGATTAGAGCTGAGTCAAAGAGGTTGAAACCAGAGATACAGTAGAACATATCAATGAAACTAGAAATTGGATTCTTGAAAGAATCAATAAGACGGATAAACCATTGGCCACACTAATCGAAAAGAAAAGAGAGAAAGCCCAAATTCATAAAATTATGAATGAAAAGGGAGAGATCACAACTAACACCAAGGAAGTAGAAACAATCATCAGAAGCTATTATCAACAGTTATATGCCAATATGCTAGGCAACCTAGATGAACCAGATGCATGCCTGGAAAACTAGGAACTCCCAAAATTGACAACTTGAATGAACGATAGCTAGTAACGAGATTGAAGCAGTGATCAAAAACCTCTCCCCCCCACCAAAAAAAGGAGCCCGGGACCTGATGGTTCCATGGGGAATTCTACCAAACTCTCAAAGAAGAAATAACACCTATTCTCCTGAAGCTGTTTGAAAAAATTGAAGCAGAAGGAAAACTTCCAGACTCTTTCTATGAAGCCAGCATTACCCTATTCCCCAAACCAGGCAAAGACCCTACCAAAAAGGAGAATTTCAGACCAATATCACTGATGAATATGGATGCTAAGATTCTCAACAAGATCCTAGCCAACAGGATCCAACAGCACATTAAAAAGATATCCACCATGACCAAGTGAGATTCATTCCTGGGCTAAATTAATATGAGAAGAGAGAAGAACCCCCATGGTCCTCTCAATTGATGCAGAAAAAGCACTTGATAAAATCCAGCATCTGTTCCTGATTAAAACGCTTCAAAGTAAAGGGATAGAGGGAACATTCCTGAACCTCATCAAATCTATCTATGAAAGACCCACAGCAAATATCATCCTCAATGGGGAAAAGTTGAGGCTTCCCGTTGAGATCAGGAACAAGACAAGGATGCCCACTTTCACCACTCTTATTCAACATAGTATTAGAAGTCTAGCAGTAGCAATCAGATAACAAAGAGAAATAAAAGGTATCCAAATGTGCAAGGAAAAAGTTAAACTCTCACTCTTCACAGATAACATGATTCTTTATATGAAAAACCCAAAAGACTCCACCCCCAAACTACTGGGACTCATACAGCAATTCAGCAACGTGGCAGGATACAAAGACAATGTCCAGAAATCAGTGGCTTTCTTATACACAACAATGAAAATACAGAAAGAGAAATTGGAGAATCGATTCCATTTACTATAGCTCCAAGAACCATACGATACCTCGGAATAAACCTAACAAAAGGGGTAAAGGATCTGTACTCCTGGAACTGCAGAACACTCATGAAAGAAACTGAAGAAGATACAAAAAGTTGGAAGACCATTCCATGCTCTTGGATCAGAAGAATAAACATTGTTAAAATGTCGATACTGCCTAGCTCAATCTATACTTTTAATGTCATTCTGATCAAAATTCCACTGGTATTCTTCAAAGAGCTGGAGCAAAGAATCCAAAAATTTGGTTGGAATCAGAAGAGTCCCCAGATATGGACCCTCAACTCTATGGTCAATTAATCTTCGACAAAACTGGAAAAAATATACAGTGGAAAAAAGACAGTCTCTTCAATAAATGGTGCTGGGAAAACTAAACAGCTATATGTAGAAGAATGAAATTCGACCATTCTCTTACACCGTACACAAAGATAAACTCAAAATGGATAAAAGACCTCAACGTGAGACAGGAATCCCTCAGACTCCTAGAGGAAAACATAGGCAGTAATCTCTTCGATATCAGCCACAGCAACTTCTTTCAAGATATGTCTCCAAAGGCAAAGGAAACAAAAGCGAAGATGAACTTTTGGGACTTCATCAAAATCAAAAGTTTCTGCACAAGCAAGGAAACCGTCAACAAAGCAAAGAGGCAACCCATGGAATGGGAGAAGTTATTCCAAATGACAGGACAGACAAAAGGCTGATATCCAGGATCTATAATGAATTTCTCAAACTCAACACACACAAAACAGACACGCATATCAAAAAATGGGCAGAAGATATGAACAGGGGACACTTCTCCAATGAAGACATACAAATGGCTATCAGACACATGAAAAAATGTTCATCATCACTAGCCCTAGGGAGATTCAAATCAAAACTACATTGATCTATCACCTTATATCAGTTAGAATGGCCAAAATTAGCAAGACAGTATAGAACATGTGTTGGAGGGGATGTGGAGAAAGGGGAACCCTCTTCCTCTGTTGTGGGAATGCAAGTTGGTGCAGCCTCTTTGGAGAACCGTGTGGAGATTCCTCAAGAAATTACAAATAGAAATTCCCTATGACCCTGCAATTGCACCCCTGGGTATTTACCCCAAAGATAC
>NW_026744646.1:0-2863 GCF_022355385.1 Mustela nigripes
CCCTCTGGGGCTAACCAGAATCCCCTGAAATATATGGGGAAAAATCCCTAGAAATACAGCAATAATCACTGGCTGCTCTTTATTGATACAGATCCTGCAGTAGGCAAAGAAGATCTGGTTTAAGCCAGAGGATGATCTCCGTTTGTCTTCATGATCTGGTATTTCCTGCAAGCCAGGCATGGGGCTCTGCACTAGATCTGCAAATGCTGGGTGGCCCTCACTGTTCCTTTTCTCTTCTCAGGGGGACAACGGGCATGTCCATGGTGCAGTGTGACAGGCTTTACCACAGGGAGATAAAAGACTGCCAAGGGTAGGTTGGAGCTGGGAAAAGCCACTTAGGAACAGATTTTCAGGGGAGGTGATAGACAAGGGCAAAGCGAAGAATGAGGATGAGTGTGTCAAGTTTCAAAGTGCCAGGAGGCAGCACAGTGCATTCGGGAAACTACAGCAAGTTCATGACAACCGACAGCTGATCTGGCAGCATCACCTGGGGATGGAGGCTGAGCCCCGGGGTTAACACTGGGGGTGAGATGGTTTGTATACTATGCTGAGGAGGTACACTGTGGGGGCACAGGGAGCTACCGGAGGATTTCAAATATCAGAATCGTAACCATAATAGAGTATTTAATTGCATCCTAGCTTTCATCAAGGGTAAGATGCCCTATAGTTTATGTTCGACTAAGAAAGAGAAATGCTGACAGTTAAACTAGGATATGTCATCAAGTGCAAGGTGAGTGCCACCTTAAGAGATATTAAAATGGGGGGGTGGAAAAATCTTAGAACTATAGATTGTGGTACTAGAATAATTAAGAAAAATAATACAAGAACACTTGATCAACAAAAAAAACTGATTATTGCTTACCATGTGCCCCAAACTATATTAAGTCTCCAAACGTTTTATATCATTTGCAAGGTCAGATATATATAAATTTACATTTAAAGTTTTTAAAATATCATCAAATATTTTCATTTAAATGCAAATTTCAAAGAAAATCTACTTTTCCAAACACGACATTTTATCCTACTGTTTTTTAATTTTGTCAACAACTGATAAAATGTTTAGCGAGACTATAAATGTTTGATCGAAAAAAATGATTAATAGATGTAGGTTCAAATTATTATGCTCCAGTAAAAATGATTTAGTCTTTGATGAACATCTGTTTGGTAATATTTTGTATCCAGATATAGTAAATTAATGACATATATAAAATTATAGGGAAATGACACCTTCTGTTCCATTATGAGTAGAGCTTTTAAAATGCTATTTGTCACAACCTGTCATCTTGTCATTATGTAGCATTATGTAACATTTAAAAAATATATACTCTTCACTTTGAAGATTTAGAAATCTAAAATATGACTTTCTATCGTTTGTGTTTCCATATTCCTTTAATGTCAGTTTGAACAAATCCACATGCTTTGATTCGAAATTAAAATTCCTCTTATTTGGAAAAATGATGTTTATTTTTGCTCACTCACACTTAGCAGGTGGTTTCATCTTAGCACACTTCAGAGTGATAATTTCATGCATATTAAAAACATTTTTATGATCTATATAGATGAATGAAACTTTTATTTTATTAAATTATTCACTAAAAAATATGTTATTTTTAAAAATGTATTTCCTTTAAGGGTTATTTTAGAGCATTCAGAGAGGATCTAGGAGTGTGGCATTATGCAGTTTTTAAGTAGGTATGAAATGGTTATTTATATGATTGTTGCCCTGGGGAAGACTGAAGGGACAACCAGATCTACGTTTAAAAATTGGGGCCTGGGGGCATGGCAAGCCCAATATGCTGTCTCTCCATCCACCCACTGAGAGGCCTTACCTGAGGACTGGGCACAGGCTGAGGGTCACAATGTGTGTTTGTGACCAATGTGGCCCGCAAGCATGGGCAGGGCCTCATTTGCCACACTGGTTTCAACTACACAGAACCTTGGACAACATGACAACCACAAGGTTTCTTGCCATGGGGAAAGAGTTCTGATTTCTGCATCATTTTCAAACCTGAGCCGTGATTGGAGATAAGGTCTAGGTTCTAAAGCCTGAAAACCGGGGTTGAGAAGAGATGACGACCTAAGGCCATGGCGGATCGGATGTGCTCAGTGTGCGGCCAGATGTCTGGGTGGGGCCAGGAGGTCCAGGCTCAGGCTGTGTCAGAAAGGGCATTAGTGCCCAGGTCAGCCTATATATTTGGGGTACAGCCGAATGGCGTGCCGCGTTTTTCCTCATTTGGGGTTTCTGGGTAGCCCCAGAGGGCAATGTTTTTCTTCTGGAGGGCAGGCACAGTGCTACATTGTAGTTCAGGATTGCCAAACTGGAGGGATTGTGGGGCAGTAGTCTGAGGACGGAATTCTGAGAACCCAAGCTAGGCCTAGGTTTCTGGGTGAGGATACGGCAGGCACAATCTACAGACCTGAATCGAGATCTCGTGCATCTGAAGTCAGGTCGAGGATCAGACGATCGCTCAGGTTGGACATTCTGTCCCTGATGGCCCCTTCCTGAAGGGGGGGGTGGATCACGATGTCATGGGGGTTTTCCCACGATGGGAGTTGTGAGAAGCTCCCAACTGCAAAGATTCTTCTGCAGGGCAAATGAGACCAGTTGGTTGGCTCCAGGACGATTCCGAGCAGGGTTCTAAGGATGGATGGCTGGATAGCCCACATCACATTCCAATTATTTCCAAACAACAAGACAGGTTAGATCTGCTGGAATGGGGGAGCAACCGAGGAGGCTGAGTTGAAATGTACTCTCCCGTGGATGTGTCCTAATATGATTTTGAGTCTATGGAGACCCTGGAATGAAGCGGTGGCACTGGGGCCCTGAAGGGTTCTCCTAAAGAGAGGCTTTCACACAGCTCCA
>NW_026744647.1:0-2862 GCF_022355385.1 Mustela nigripes
GAGGTTTTCCCACGTTGGGAGTTGTGGGATGCCCCCTTCAAGGATTCTTTCTGCGGGACAATTGAGACCTGTTGGACAGGTCCAGGACATCCCATATGGAATGACTCTTTGGCACCGTTCAAGGATGGATGCCTGGGACGAGCGCCTCGCATTGCAATTGTCTCCTAGCAACAAGGCAGTTTAGATCTGATGGTTCTGCGGGAGCAACCTGGGTGGCTGAGTTGAAATGGACTTTCCTGAGGATGCGTCCTAAGTGTGTTTGTATCCATGAGGGCCCTGAAATGAGGCGGTGGCACCGGGACCCTGAAGTATTCTCCTAAGCTTTTGACATAGCTCCCATGCACAAGTTTCCTTGTGGAGACGAGATTTGTTCTGATGGGTGCCTCCGGAAAACCCCTATGCTAGTAATGGAATCCAGGCATTTGAGGAGACATGCCTGTAAACCAAAGCAATGGATCCGATTATGGCCTAGGGTCCTGTCTGGTTCAATCTTCTTCTCTGGGGACATCCATCTATGGAATGAGTGGAGATAGATGCTCAGCTGGTGTCAGACCGCCCTTTTTTGTCCTGGGAGACCTAAACGATTGGGATGGCCTCTGGGGCTTTGGAGGGTTCTCCTAATTTGTACGATTTTGGACAACGTAATGGGCAGAATTCCCATGGATTGGGTAGGCACAGTCCGAATGTGTGGCTCCAGGGGCCCCAGCTTGGAGGGTGTGTGGCCCAGGACTTTGAGGACAGAAGTCTGATAACACAAATTCAGCTTAGGTTTGTGGACGTAGGTAAGGCACGCCCGATCTACAAACCATGGGAAGAACTCTTCAGGATATGAAGAATGAGCGAGTCTAAGGCGCTTGCTCTGGCTTTTGTCTCTGGATTTTGTATCAGCGTTGGCCGTGGAATGTCGGGGAGGTCTCATGGGCCATTGTCGAATCTTCCTCTCTGTGGATTTGGCCCGATCACAATAGTTTTTCGTCAATCTGTGTGATGGGAGGACTCCTTTCAGGTTTGTTACCTCAGGTGTCCCACCAAAAGAGGAATTCCAAAGCAGAGCCCTGGGGAAGAGTGAAGGGACAACCCGAACTATGGTAAAAATTTGGGCCTAGGGGCATGGCAAGCCCAATATGCTGTCTCTCCATCCAGACACTGAGAGGCCGTACCTGAGGACTGGACTCAGGCTGAGGGTCACAATGTGTGTTTGTGACCAATGTGGCCCGCAAGCATGGGCAGGGTCTCATGGGCCACACTGGTTTCAACAACACTGAACGTTGGACAACATGCCAAACACAAGTTTTCTTGCCATGAGGAAAGAGTGCTGATTTCTGCATCATTTTCAAACCCGGGCAGTGATTGGTGATAAGGTCTAGGTTCTGAAGCCTGAAAACCGAGGTTGAGAAGAGATGACGACATAAGGCCATGGCGGGACAGATGTGCTCAATGTGCGGCCAGCTTTCTGGGTGGGGCCATGAGGTCCAGGCTCAGGCTGTGTCAGAAGGGCATTAGTGCCCAGGTCAGCCTATATATTTGGCGTACAGCCGAATGGCGTGCAGGTTGTTCCTCATTTTGGGTTTTTGGGTAGCCCCAGAAGGCAATGTTTTTCGTCTGGACGGCAGGCAGAGTGCGGCATTGTAGTTCTGGATTGCCAAACTGGAGGGCTTTTGGGCCAGTAGTCTGAGGACGGTTGTCTGAGAACCCAAGCTAGGCCTAGGTTTCTGGGTGACGATATGGCAGGCACAATCTACAGACCTGAATCGAGATCTCGTGCATCTGAAGTCAGAGCGAGGATCAGACGATCGCTCAGGTTTGACTTTCTGTCCCTGATGGCCCCTTCTTGAAGGGGTGAGTGGATCACGAGGCCATGGGGGTTTTCCCACGATGGGAGTTGTGAGAATCTCCCAACTGCAAAGATTCTTCTGCAGGACAATTGATACTGTTGGTTGGCTCCAGGAAAACGATTCTGAGCAGGGTTCTAAGGATGGATGGCTGGGTAGCCCAACTCGCATTCCAATTGTTTCCAAGCAACAAGACAGGTTAGATGCTGGATTTGGGGGAGCAACCGAGGAGGCTGAGTTGAAATGGACTCTCCCATGGATGAAACCTAATATGTCTTTGTGTCTATGGAGACCTTGGAAAGAAGCGGTGGCACTGGGGCCCTGAAGGGTTCTCCTAAACAGAGGCTTTGACACAGCTCCAAAGTGCAAGATTCCCATGTGTACATGAGATTTGTTCTGATGGGTGAGTCAAGTAACAGCCATATGCTGGTATTGAAATCCAGGCCTCTGAGGAGAAATGCCTGGAAAACAAATCAAAGAATCTGATTAGTGCCTAGGGGCCTGTTTCTTCCTTTTTACTTCGGGGGAAATCAGCTTACGGGTCTGAGTGCAGGTAGGTGCTCAGATGGGCTCAGATTGCCCCTGTTTTTCCTGCTAAGCCACAACTATTGGGATGGCCTCAGGGACTTTGGAGGTTTATCTTTTTGTAGGGTTGTGGCCAATTGAATGGGCACATACAATTCCCTTGGAGAGGGCAAGCACAGTCCTCAGGTTTGGCTCCCAGGGCCTGAGCCTGTCGGGTGTGTAGGCCAGAGTAGTTTGGACAGCTGTCTGAAAACACAAACGCGGCTTGTGTTTCGAATCATAGGTATGGCAGGACTGATCTAAGGAAATTGAGAGGAATTCTTTGGGATATGAAAAAAGGGCGAGTGTGAGGCTCTTGCTCAAGTTTTTGTCTCTGGATATCGTGTCACTCATGGTCGTGAAATTTCCGGGTGACTTCATAGGAATTGGACGAGTCTTATTCTTCGTCCAAAGAGTTTGGGGTCATTCTGTGGGATGGAAGAAGTCCGTTGTTCTGTTGTTGTTG
>NW_026744648.1:0-1201 GCF_022355385.1 Mustela nigripes
AGACCTTGTCTCCAATCACGGCCCGGGTTTGAAAATGATGCAGATATAAGAACTCATTCCCCATGGCAAGATACCTTCTGGTCGGCATGTTGTCCAAGGTTCAGTGTAGTTGAAACCAGTGTGACCCATGAGGCCCCGCCCATGCTTGCGGGCCACATTGGTCACAAACCCACATTGTGACCCCTCAGCCTGAGCCCAGTCCTCAGGTAAGGCCTCTCAGTGCCTGGATGGAGAGACAGCATATTGGGCTTGACATGCCCCTAGGCCCCAATTTTTAAACGTAGTTCGGGTTGTCCCTTCACTTCCCCTGGCCTCTGATTTGGAATTCCTCTTTTGGTGGGACACCTGAGGTAACAAACCTGAAAGAAGTCCTCCCATCCCACAGATTGACGAAAAACAATTGGGATAGGGCCAAATCCATAGAGAGCAAGATTCGTCCATGGCCCATGAGGCCTCCCAACATTCCACAGCCATCGCTGATACAAAATCCAGAGAGAAAAGCCTGAGCACGCGCCTCAGACTCACTCATTCTTCATATCCTGAAGATTTCTTCAGAAAAGAACCTACACAGCACTCTAAGGCACCCAAAATATATAGTCTAACCTGGGCACTAATGCACTGTCTGACAACCTGAGCCCGGACGTCGTGACCAACACCCAGACAGCTGACCGCACACTGAGCACATCAGACCCATCATGGCCTTAGGTCATCATCTCTTCCCTACCTCAGTTTTCAGGCTTCAGAACCTAGACCTTATCTCCAATCACTGCCCACGGGTCACTGTGATGCAGAAATCAGAACTCTTCCTCACCCATCGCAAGAAAGCTTGTGGTTCGCATGTTGTCCAACGTTCAGTGTAGGAGAAACCAGCATTCACCCTGAGGCCCCGCCCATTCTTGAGTGCGACGAGGACAGAAACAGGCATTGTGACCCTCAGCGTGAGTCCTGTACTCTAGTATGTCCTGTCAGTGGCTGGACCATTAGATGTCATAATGGGCTTGACATGTCCCTAGGCCCCAATTTTTAACCAGATTTCTGGTTGTCCAGTCGCCCCTCCCCAGGGCTCTACTCTGGAATCCCTCATTTGGTGGGACACCTGAGGTTGAAAAACAAAACAAAACAAATCAAAAACAACAGAACAACGGACTTCTTCCATCCCACAGAATGAACCCAAACTCTTTGGACGGGGCCAAACCCCCAG
>NW_026744648.1:1301-2862 GCF_022355385.1 Mustela nigripes
GAGGGATTCCAGAGTAGAGCCCTGGAATCCCTCATTTGGTGGGACACCTGAGGTTGAAAAACAAAACAAAACAAATCAAAAACAACAGAACAACGGACTTCTTCCATCCCACAGAATGAACCCAAACTCTTTGGACGGGGCCAAACCCCCAGAGAGTAAGACTCGTCCATTTCCCATGAAGTCACCTGGAAATTTCACGACCATGAGTGACACGATACCAGAGACAAAAACTTGAGCAAGAGCCTCACACTCGCCCTTTTTTCATATCATGAATAGTTTCCTCATGGTCTGTAGATCAGTTCTGCCATACGTATGACCCGAAACATAAGCCGAGATTGTGTCTTCAGACAACTGTCCAAAAAGCCCTGCCCTACACACCCTATAGGCTCAGGCCCCTGGAGCCACACCTGACGACTGTGCTTGCCCTCTCCAAGGGAATTGTATGTGCCCATTCCAATGGCCACAACCTTACTAAGAGGATCAGTCTCCAAGTCCCTGAGTCCATCCCAATATTTGTGGATTCCCAGGACAAACAGGGGCAATCTGGGCCCATCTGAGCACCTACCGGCTCTCCGACCCGTAGACTGATATCCCCAGAGGTAAAAAGGAACGAACATGCCCCTAGGCACTATCGGATCCATTCCTTTGGTTTCCAGGCATCTCTCCTCAGAGACCTGGATTTCAATAACAGCATATGGCTGTTTCTTGACTCACTGATCAGAACAATTCTCATCTAAACATGGGAAACTTGCACGATGGAGCTGTGTGATAGCCTCTCTTTAGGAGAACCCTTCAGGGCCCCAGTGCCACCGCTTCATTCCAAGGTCTCCATAGACACGAAATCAAATTAGGACACATCCACGGGAGAGTCCATTTCAACTCAGCGTCCTCGGTTGCTCCCCCAGATCCAGCAGATCTAACCTGTCTTGTTGCTTGGAGACAATTGGAATGCGAGGTGGGCTACCCAGCCATCCATCCTTAGAACACTGCTCGGAATCGTTGTCCTGGAGCCAACCAACAGGTCTCAACTGTCCTGCAGAAGAGTCTTTGCAGTTGGGAGCTTCTCACAACTCGCATCGTGGAAAAACACCCATGGCCTCGATATACACCCCCACCCCTTCAAGAAGGGGCCATCAGGGACAGAATGTCCAACCTGAGCGATCGTCTGATCCTCGCCCTGAATTCAGATGCACGAGATCTCGATTCAGGTCTGTAGATTGTGCCTGCCATATCCACACCCAGAAAACTCGGGTTCTCAGACTTCCGTCCTCTACTACTGGCCCACAAGCCCTCCAGTTTGGCAATCCAGAACTACAGTGCAGCACTGTGCCTGGCCTCCAGAAGAAAAACATTGCCCTCTGGGACTACCCGGAAACCCCAAATGTGGATCAACCTGTACGACATTCGGCTCTACCCCAAATATATAGGCTGACCTGGGCACTAATGCCCTTTCTGACACAGCCTGAGCTTGGACCTCTTGGCCCCACCCAGACAGCTGGCCGCATACAGAGCACATCGGACCCGCCATGGCCTTAGGTCTTCATCTCTTCTCAACCTCGGT
>NW_026744649.1:0-826 GCF_022355385.1 Mustela nigripes
AAAAAAAAAAAAAAAAAAAAAAAAAAATAAAGCTTGAAAAAACTTTTTGTAGAATTAAACTATTTTTCAAAAAAGGAAGTAAGGAAGTAGAAACTGCAACTAACTCTGAAATAATAGAATACAAAATCCATTTTAGTTATATACACTGTGACAAACACTATTAGTTAGTTTACAATGAAGGAATACTTATGAAGCATGAAGGATGGTCTATAAATAAGACTGAAAGAGCTCAGTTTTAAGGTTTAAATTTAAAATCTTCTTTTGAAATACTAAACTGACCACCCAGTTTTCCAAATATAAATGTCTTAACTGCATGAATTTATTTCATACAACTCTATAATCTAGTTTCAAAAGAAAGCAGCATGCAAATTTTGAATAAGACAGAGTTGCTTAAGTTTCTTTATGTTCAACAGTAAAGGATACTTCCCTAAAAATAAATAGAAGAAAAATCAGCATATTTATCATGATAATTATTATTCATAATGAGATTCATATTGAATTAAGGAATATATATCCTCAGAGGGGGTAAAGTAAAATGAAAATTATTTTGGTAAATGTGTCTATGAATAGTCAATACAATGCCTCAATATAAATGAATATTATCATTTTGAACAATTTAATTACTATTATTAGAATTATTATAAGTATAAAAATAGCTATAATTTTAGCATGGAATATGAGACTCTCATGCTCCATGCTTCATTACATCCACACAACAACTCTGCATAATAAGTATTATCATCACCATTTCATGGGTGAAAAAACTGAGGCTAACACATTTAGATAACTGGTTTATGATTACATGGCTAGTAAAGATGCATCACCC
>NW_026744649.1:926-2862 GCF_022355385.1 Mustela nigripes
CATTACATCCACACAACAACTCTGCATAATAAGTATTATCATCACCATTTCATGGGTGAAAAAACTGAGGCTAACACATTTAGATAACTGGTTTATGATTACATGGCTAGTAAAGATGCATCACACTAATCTAGGCTTTATGATTTCAGAATTGTACTCTTTCCACTGCACATTCTATTACTCTGTAAATACTTGGCTTGTTTTCATTTAGTTCCTTAATTTTATTCATGTGGTGATGGCTTAAAGTTTCATTTAAAGGAAGCTTAAAAAAATTCATTTAACCAAAAGCTCCCAAGAATTAAAAATGTCATGGAGCTAATGTAGACATGGATATCATTAGTTAATGGGAAACCATATATTTTCCACTCTAGTGAGATAACAATCAAAGTATTTTTCTAAGTTTTAGTCTCTGCGTATTAAAAAGGACTTTGTTAAAATAGAAATATTTAGACAAAGGTGATCAAAAGTGTGGATCAGGTCACCTTAAGATAAATATTAGAAAACTGAGGAAACAAATGGAGATTCAAACACTGAGCTATGATATAATGAATGGTTTAAAGTATTTAGTAGAATATAGAAGAGCCCTTTAAAGCCTGGTCTTAGCCTAGCATTGCAGCTTCTGGGATATCTGTCTATCTATCATCTATCTATCTATCTATCTATTTAGATATAAATTTGAAATTTTTTTAACTTAAAGATTTTGAGAAATAGAACATAATCAGCACCATAGAAGATCTGTTTATGATAACAACCTAGCCCCTTCTCCCAGTTTGTTAATATTCTCTCTTATTTTTAACATTGTGCAAATATACCACTGCTGATCTGCCATTATGAATGAAATAACTATAATCATCTGTTTGCATATCCTGGTGAAAATATTCATTTAGTTCAATGTTGTATTTCTAGGAATGGACCAAATTTTTGTTTTATTTTTAAGTTTTCTAAATATTGTCCAACTTACCTCAAATGTTTTTATTATGGGCACTGTCATTCTTTCACATTCTTGCAAGACATTTTTACTGTTTCCCAATATGGTAAGTGTGTAATAGTATGCCATTCTAGGTATTAAGTCATTTTTAATTTAATTTAATTTAATTTAATTCCAGATTCATAATAAAGATAAACAGTTTTTACATATGAGTGGCCATTTGGATTACCCTTTCTCTAAAGTACATGCTCCAATCTTTTGATATCTTAACATTGTGTCATACTGACTTCTTTAAGAGTAGATTTTCTGAATGAACTTTTAGCTGTGTAGGTCTTCTCTATTTTATTTTGAACTTGTTTTCATTTCAAAAACTTTATATTTATTTTCATAATCTGCTTTTATTTTGCTTTGTCTATTATCTATCTATCTATCTATCTATCTATCTATCTATTTATTTGCAAGCAAGAGAGAGCGAGCGAGTGAGAGCACAGGGAGGGATAGAAAAAGAAGGGAAAAGAATTTTAAGCAGGCTCCAGGCTCAGCACAGAGCCCAACAATGGGCTCTATTTCACAACCCTGAGATCATGACCTGAGCCAAAATGAAAGAAATAAAATAAAATTAAGGTGTTAAAAAAAAAAGGAAAAAGAATTGGAGGTTTAATTAAGTGAGCCACCCAGGCACCCCTGTGGTATCTTAAATTAGCTGTCATATCTTTAAAGTTCTAGAGTATCCATTTAATTCATTTATAAAATCTTTCTCAATATCATTTTTAGTTTTTAGTTTTTTGTTCAATTTGCTTCCTCTCTCATTTCTTTGAGCAGAGTAATCAGGCCATTTTACAATCTTTATTGATCATTTTAACATCATACTTAATCCCATTTTGTCTATCAAATCTTGTTAATGGTTTTTGTTTGTGTGCTTTGTTACATTTTGCTATGTTCAAGACATTATATTTGAAATTCTTATTGAGTAGGGATAATTAAGAGCTATAATAATGGTATGGTCCT